>NW_008625399.1:8078-12691 GCF_000691845.1 Merops nubicus | reverse complement strand
AGGAGGAAATTCACACCATGTATTACATCAGGGCAATAATTTCAGTTGTGTGAGAAAAGTACCCATGGGATCTGTCACAGGGGGAAAAAAAAAGAAAAAGAAGGAAATATGAGCTAACAATGTGCAAGTGAAGCCCAGAATACCAACTATATGCTGAGCTGCATCAGAAGAAGCATGGCAAGCTGCAAGGAGGTGATTCTGCCTCTCTACTCTGCCCTGGTGAGACCCCACCTTCAGTACTGTGTCCAGCTCTGGAGCCCCCAACACCAAAAGGACATGGATCTATTGGAGAGGATCCAGAGAGGGATCACAAAGATATCAGGGGGCTGGAACACCTCTCTCCTACATGGACAGGCTGAGACTTGGGACTTTTCAGCCTGGAGAAGAGAAGGCTCTGGGGAGACCTTATTGCAGCCTTCCAGTACATGAAGGGGGCCAACAAGAAAGCTGGGGAGGGACTTTTCACAGGGGCTTGCAGTGATAGGATGAGAAGTGATGGTTTCAATCTGGAAGAGGGTAGATTTAGACTATATGTCAGGAAGAATTCTTCACTCTGAGGGTGGTGAGACACTAGAGCAGGTTGCCCCTGGAAGTTGTGGATGCTCTGTCACTGGATGTGTTCAAGACCAGGTTGGATGGGGCCTTGCACAACCTGGTCTAGTGGGAGGTGTCCCTGCCTCTGGCAGGGGAGTTAGAACTACATGATCTTGAAGGCCTCTTCCAACCCAAACTATTCTATGACTCTAGGAGACCTCACAGAAATGAAAGCAAACACCATCCCTGTGTCTCAGAAGTCTATGAAGCATAGATACAAACTTCAATAATCTCGGAAGTCATTCCAAACTAGTCATAAGGATGAGATTTGCAAAACACACTTCTAAATTAAGAAAAGTCTGCAGGGTGGAATTGCAAGGAGAAATACACAAGACAGACATACCACAGAGGAAAAAAAAAGATGAGAAGGAAGAGAAATGCACCAAAAAAATGTGGTTTATCTTCTTGCACTTGTAGGAGGTAGATTCTGGTTGTTAAAACAAGGAGCTTGGATCTGCTTGTAAGGAACATTAATTATGTTTGTGTGGTGGAGAGATTCTCATTGTGTGGCTTTTTATGTGTGTGGCTGAGAAAGAAGCTGTAACAATGGAGTAGCAAAGGAAAACAGTAAATGCAGGACATCATAGTAGATAAAATCATAGAAACACAAAGAAATTTAAGGTAGACTCTTTTGCCTACAAACAAGGCCTTTACCACTGTGGAGAAGAAGAAGAAACTGATTTTTCAAAGCTTAGCTGAAAAACTGTGAGTCTTGAACAGATTTTGGAAATAGAGAAAGAAGTTCAAGGCTTACCAAACTTGTTATAACAAAAGATGATTGCACAGACTGACATCAACAATGAAACAACATACAAGAGCTGTTGTTCTTTCTTCTGCAGATGATGAAACCCTTTTCCCCACAAGACCAAACGAGCTGGACACTCGGGTGGTTTGTCCCACCGACAGTTTTTCAGGCATCTTCCGAGACGTTGCCATGTTACGTCCAGCAGCTTCAGAAATCCATAACTTCCTGAAGGGCCTCCAGGTGCACAACAACTACCTGGAGACTGAGTTTTCCAAATGGAAAGGTATGGTAAATGGCAACCTGCTTTTTTTTAAAAAAAAAAAGTGATATTTTAAAACTTTCTTGTGAAAAAGAAGTGATGCTTAAGAGATTATCAAGTCAACTGTCTTTTTGTTCTGTTCCCATCCTCTGAAAATGTTTAAAACTCTTTGTCACTGAAAGCTGAAATTAGGTAGCAGAAAAGGCTTCCAAAATGAGTTGAGAAAAATTCAATGAAGTCTTGGGGACTGACAGACAAGAAAAATCCCAATTAGTCAACCAGTGTATGTTATATATATAGATTAATATGGAGTTACAGCATTGATCAATGAAGAAAGAGCAATTGACATCATCTACCCAGACTTTTGAAAGCATTTGACACTGTCCCACATTGACATCTGGGTCTCTAAATTGCAAAGGCCTGGATTTGGTGGGTGGACCACTCAGCAGCTAAGGAATTGGCTCGATGGCCAAAATCAAAGAGCTGCAAACAATGGCTCAGTGTCCAAGTGGGGACCAGCCACAAGTGGCATTCCTCAGGGATCAGTACTGGGAGTCACTGCTGTTTGACATCTTTGTTGGTGACATGGACAGTGGCATTGAGAGCACCCTCACCAAGTTTGGGGATGACACAAAGCTGTGTGTTCTGGTCAACATGCTAGAGAGGAGTGGTACCATCCAAAGGAACCTTGACAGGCTTGAGATGTGGGCCCAAGTTAACCTCATGAAGTTCAACAAGGCCAAGTGCAAGGTCCTGCACCTGGATCAAGGCAATCCCAAGCATAAATACAGGCTGGGTGAAGTATTGATTGAGAGTAGTCCTGAAGAGAAAGACTTGGAGGTGCTGGTTGACAAAAAGCTCAACATGAGCCAACGGTGTGCAAGTGCAGCCCAGAATGGCAACTATATCCTGGGCTACATCAAAAGAAACATGGCCAGCAGGTCACAGGAGATGATTCTCCCCCTCTGGCCTCGTGAAACCCCACTTGGAGTACTGTGACCGGCTCTGGAGCCACCAATACAAGAAGGGCATGGACCTGTTGAAGCAAGTCCAAGGGTGGGCCATGAAGATGATCAGAGAGCTGGAACGTCTGTCCTACAAGGACAGGCTGAGACAGCTGGGATCATTCAGCCCGGAGAAGAGCAGGCTCTGGGGAGACCTTACTGCAGCCTTCCAGTACTCGAAGGGGGCTGACAGGAAAGCTGGGGAGGGACTTTTTCCAGGGGCTTGCAGCGATAAGATGAGGAGTAATGGTTTCAGTCTGGAAGAGGGTAGATTTAGATTAGAAAATAGGAAGAAGTTCTTCACCATGATGGTGGTGAGACACTAGAGCAGGTTGCCCAGGGAAGCTGTGGATGTTATGTCACTGAATGTGTTCAAGACCAGGTTGGATGGGGCCTTGCACAACCCGGTCTAGAGGGAATTGTTGAGGGCTTGGAACTAGATGATCTTTAAGGTCCCTTCCAACTTAAACCATTCTATGATTCTACATCTGCTGATGTGCCAGCCAGCCTTACAAGCTTGTGGCATGGCACTGGTGTCATCTCTTGCCCAGCCAATACTCGAGGGATGTGGGAGGGAGCCCTGTTTCATGTTATCAGTATTCTTTCATGTAACAGTATTCCTTGTTATCCAGTTTGGGAATTTGTGTCCAGTTTGGTACAAGATCTTCTGTGTTCTTGTAGCACACAAGGCACCAAACAGCTTTAGTCTTTAGCATGTTGAGATAGTGAGGTGTCATCTCAATTTTTTTCCCCTATTAAAAGTATAAAAAAAAAAGAAAAAAAAAATACCCCTGACCTGATCAGAGTTACACAGAAAACCAGGGGATAGAATTAACTCTTTTCTCCTGATGCCAGAGTTATTCCCTCTTAATTAGAGGAAAGACAAAGAAATTTCAAATAGTGAAATGAGGAAGCCAGATGAGGAACTGAGAAATGACTGAACTGTAGCTGTCAGCTATGTAGGTAGGTAGGTCCAAGACCCAAGAAAAGCTGAATTCTCTTTCTGTTAGCAACTGACTTTCCTCAGCACCCATCTTGCACTGAGAACCTCTGAAAAAAAAATGCTTCTTTTCTAGACTGTGAGCTTGACTCTCAGCCCAACCACCTGACAACAGGCACAGACTACCTCATCCTGATCGATACTGCATTCGCCTTTGCTACCAGCTACCCACCCCTTATGAGGCCAGAGAGGAAAGTGGATGTCATTTTGCATTTCAACTACAGTTCAGGTTCCCAAACAGGGGTAAGCCTTGAACATTCTTTTCTGATTTCTCTATTTCATCACTGAGTTCCTAGAATGGTCGATCCTCCACTCACAGAAAGCTGTTGTTGTATTTTTTTCTCTAGTGTCTGGGAAGTGGAAATAAACTCACAGTTTACCAGGGTCACATAATTTTGTTGAACAGCACAAGTGTGAACAGGAAGTCAGAATTTAGTAAATTGAATCTGTCAATTTTTATGTGTAAATGTGTTTTAGCTGATTTGAAGGCAGTCAGATGTAGAATGAATGAAGCTAAATGCATTTAAAAATTGTCTAAGACTTCTCAGGGAAATCATACATATTCTTATGTCCATTCAGTACAGTACAATTGTAACGATAAAAGGATTTGATGCAGAAGACCAGATAGGCAAATAAAAGCAAGACCAGTTTGTATTTAGGAGGTTTAAATTCCCTAGGAATAAAAAGCCATCTTAAGGCATCATTTTTAATATCCAAACGTGAGATGTAGATTTTCAAAGACAGGCATGTGGACACACATCCATCCCACTTAATTCTGGCCTTCCAGATCTTGGCTCTATATACAGTCTACCCCTAAACTGGGCATATGACATAACCTGTCAGAACTTGGCTCTTACCTCACAAATGTTCCCAGCGAAATTGGGATTTGGTCATATTTAAAGTGCTTCTCATATGTTGTAATGTTTTCTTTTGTTTTGTCTTCTTGTTGTGACAACCAGCCCCTGAAAGAAGCCTCTAAATACTTTGCAAAACAGGGAATTCCTTTCCCTA
>NW_008625399.1:0-8064 GCF_000691845.1 Merops nubicus | reverse complement strand
TCCCTACAAAGGTGCCAGATGATCAGGAAATCCCTCATCTGAAGGAATGCTACATTGTTGGTGACAAGGAGAGCCCAGAAACACCTATTGTGATATTTTTCCCTCTAGTAAATGACACCTTCAGGGACTACAAAGCACCCGGTGAGTTTACAGCTACCCATCACATTACCAGAGGCAGTAGAAACCTTCTTTCTCTTTTTTACTCTACAACATCTATTCTTCAGATCATACTGTAAACACAGACTCAGACTCTCTTTGCTTAGATCTGAACCATATCAAGAAGCTTAAACTAAGGATTCTATGATTCTATGAACTATATAATTTTTCCTGGACAGTGGAGCAGCAGATGGGATCAACCTTTGGCACATATGCTCCTCTTTAGATTTCTTTTTTTTTTCCTCCATAGGTAGATTGTAGAGTTTACTGATAAAAAGTATATTCTGTTTATCTGCAGTGGCAGAATTAGCAGGGTTATTTCCTCTCATACTTGTCGTTCTTTCCTGTTAGAGAACGCTCTAGGGAATCTAAGGATTTCATTGTTTAAAATCACTTCCAGGCTTACAATTAGGCAGTTAACCTTGAAAACAAAAGTGTGAACTAGCAAAGTGATGAAAATGCAACACTCAGCCATGCTGACAGTTTCTGCTCACTTCAGTGAGTCTTGCTTTGAAATTTAAGAAGAGTTTCAATAGCAGCATTGCTGGTCACTTCAAAACAGATTAATTCAAAGTCCTGATACCATGGCCCACAGCACCATACTACCTCTGTTGGTGCCAAAAGCCCCTTCTCCAGATGATAAAATTCCTAACTCATGCTATGAGAACATTTATTTGTTAACCACTTCAAGGCCCCACAGTATACTGACCATCAAAAGTTCTGGACGTGTATGCAGTACATTAAATTTAGTAACAAAACAAATGCAGAAACTGCTGTCCCAATTGTATTCATTATTTTCTTTTTTTTTTTTAAAAAAAGCAACTTGTAAAAAAATCATACAGTAGATATTGCTTTGCAGATATTCTGAATTTAGTTCATTGCATATTTGAAGCATGTAATTTGGGTTTTGAACAGGATTCAAATAGTCTGAGGGTATTTATGCACGTGTACACGCCATTTTACTCCACTCAACACACATCTGGGAACTGAAAGGTTGGGGTTTGTAGCTGCCCTTTGTATAAAGAACTAGTGAAAGGAGAAGAGGAGAAAGAACTAGAACAGGAACTCATAATTAGCTTCTGTACTGCCCTGTGAGCTAGCTTACCTCCTCTCCATAATTTCCAGAACCCAGGGATGTTATTCCTAACTCAGCTATCTAATATCATGTGAACAGCATGTGTTCATGAACAACATGATGTGCAGATGCTACATGTTAACATAAATCATCAGGGAATCTAAAAAGGGATATTATTATTAGGTATGTAGAAGACATATATGAAGAGCTGCATGACAGCTGCATATAGAGGCAAGCCTGTGCTGCCTGACTGGTTCAGCTGGTGGCCACAAGATGAGATTAAACAGAAAAAGAGACAATGGGTCTTTGTTGTGCCACCACAGGTGAAATCTCAGTGGAGCTGACATGGGATGGCTCAATCCATGAAGATTTTTGGGAGGGCTGCCACCTCACAGCTGAGAGCTAACCTCCACAGTGGCAGGACATCTGCAGCTCCTGCAGCATCCACCCAGGAGGCTGGGGATGGATTTCTGCCCTTTGTTAGTGACAGGTAGAGATCAGCTTAACTTACAGCACTTCAGTACTGTGCCCTAGCCCAGATCTAGATTGTGCAGCATCTGATGTATTAGTTCAATTACATGAACAGGCAGTTTTTCTACAGCAAGCTCATCCATCAGCTTATTCAGCAAAGGGAATAAAGAGCCTGGGCAGTAAATCAGTAAAACTGACATATTCAAACTGTGTTACTCCTGCAGTGGTTAGACTATTCCACAACTGGAGTAGAAAGGGGAATTCCTGTGTGTGAGGCAGCCCAGACTGTTTCACTCAAGCAGTACCAGTTGCTTATAACTCTCTCTGCAAAGGCAGGAGTACACCTATCAGATTTGGAGAGACCCTTCCAGGGAAATCAGAACCCTGTACTAAATATTGTTAGAGAAGATCTCCCAAGTGAGCATGGTAAGAGAGATGTTGTCTTTTCACAAAGCCCACTGCCCTGCTTTGGTGCAGGTATCTGTGACTATGGGTGTGGACTTTTTGCTATGGAGCAACCTTCTGCCAACATGATGGTCTCACTAGAGGCTGATGGAAAAATTCTCCTGTCTCTGTTGCTCTCTCATCTGTGATGAGGGGGAATCAAGAGTTATACTTCCTGCCTGTGTTAACCTGCTTTACCTTTCCCTGACAGTATTATCTCCCACTAGTGTCCATTTCAGGGTTGTTACTGCTCGCTTTCCCTCATGCCAGCTGTTAGAAAGCTGAAGGGTCTGTGATGAGAAAGGGAAAAAGCATGTGTTAGCCCTCATGTCAGGCATACAGGCTAGTGTGCACCAGTGGATCTCCACATCTTCAGATCTTTGGCCCAAGGGTGGGATCCTCAGCTGTCCTTTAGAGATCCAAAGCATATACTGCAGTCCAGGAATCTGCAGATTAACCAAATTAATCAACCTCTTCCCTTCCAAGGACCTGTTTATTCTGCATACTAAGAGGTAGCTAGAAGTTCAGCCTGTCCATATGCTGTGTCCCATCAGTGCAGTGTCAAGCCAAAATCAACATGGCCAAGTGGGCTTCTTGCACTCTCTGAGTGCAGGCAGGGTGTGCTCACTTTTGGTGACTTTAGGAAGGGAAGGTTTCCCTCCTGTGCACTGAGTGTATCATGTAAAACACACCCTCAGCTCAGAGAGTGCATGTTGCATCTACTGAGGTGAGGGTACAGATGTATTTCCACCAACTCAGTAAGTGGTAGTGTCTAAAACAGCAGCTAAATCAAAACCACTCGTGGTGTCCCTGTCTAGAGCTGGATCCAAGCTGAGATCAGCTATTATTCTGAATCACAACTGACTTATGAAGGTCTTCTAGAAAAACAATTTGGGAGATGTTTTACATATTCTGCATCTATGAATTTGTTGAGATTTGCAGTTCCCAGGGTAACCCTTAGGTACTTTTTCACCCTGCACCAAAAATCTACTGTGGAAATCCCTGTGAACATTTGCTCTATGATAGCCTGCAAATAAAGTTCTGCACTAGTTTTGGATCTGGTTTCTACTGTCAAGTGAATTAAAATAAGTTTATTGAATTTGTCTTCAAATAATAAGATATGATGGATCTAATATTTCCAGAGATAACACTTGTGGGACTACTTGCCTTATTATTTTGCCTGGATTTGTGATGATGAATATTGATTATCCTGGGGTGATGAAACAGACATGAAAAGTTCTTTCAGTATTCCTTCCAAATCTTAGCAATTCAGGGAATATCAGGTTCACTCTCACTGTTGAGGTTAAATAAAGCCTGTAAAGATTTGTACAGTTATAGGCAGCTCAAGGAAACTACAGTAATTATTTTTGCTATCTGCTTCCAGGGTATGTCCAGATAATGGCTCTGTGAAGTCTTTCAGTTTAAATAACCGAATCTAGATGCTTAAGTCTGTTTTCTGTATTTTTGAAAATTTTTCCCAGTAGGAAACAAGAGTTGATGTAGCAGATTGTGTTAGGGGATGTTCTAGGTTGTACTGGGTTAAAAAAATGTGTTAGGTCACTCAGAAGGCAGGTGTGTTTTTGGAAAGCTTGGATCAGTGAAATACATGGATTTTTGGCTGCTTATGTCTAGAGGCATGGAAGGATAATAATGAGGGAAATAACAAAATGTAGAGTCAAAGACAGAAGGCACAGAAAGAGGCAGTGCCTTTAGGCTCATCATCCAGAAAGAAACCATTCTGTCATGAGGTCTTTGCTGTAGTTGTCTGCTTTGGGCAAAGGGGAGGAAATAGAAAAAGAGTAGTTGCATTCACTTGTGCCTTGGCTAGACGTGCAGGGTGCTGGGATGGCTGGGAGACAGCAGCAAGGTGAGAACCCCTACTCACCTCACCTCCACCAGCTTCTCCACCCCTTGCTGGTAACCAAATATCCCAGCAATAAAATGCGTGTGGAGGGAAAACTTTGGGTTGTGATCCACTGTATGCACGTGCCCAAGAAACACCCAGACCCTAATTGCTTTTTGCTAACTAACTGTGTCACTGTTTGTCCCCTAGGTGTGAAACGCAGTCCCTCAGAGATGGCAGATGGTGATGTTGATGTTGCCAACACCCATGGTCCATACTACATAAACAATCTGAGTTATTCGGAGGAAAATTTTGACAAACTGGTGAATTTAAGTTACTACAACATCCAGAATAACAAAGATTTGATTCTTCAGGCCTTGCGTACCGCTGTGGAGAGGAAAAAGAGGCAAAAGAAAGAGCAACCACTGCAAAACCCATCTGAGGGGGATGGCACGTGTGTGCCTGGCCAAGAGAGAACCCAGCACTTGGCTGACTGCCCGGCATTAGGGAATATGAAATAACATATCCATGTATCCTGTCAATGAAGAAAAAAAAAAGGAATTTGATTAGAAAGTGAAGAAAAGCCAAAGAACAATAAGAATGGCACTTTGTCACTGGAATTGCAAAAGCCTGTCTGTCAGTGAAGGGAATAAATAAAAATCCCCAGAGCTCTTCTGGAACGAGTTAATGTGCTTCCCTTGATGACAACCTCAGAAGCATGGCTAGGTGAGGCTGTACTCCACTCATGCTTGCAGAAGTGACCCTTCAGGCCAAGGCTGAAATGCGTGGGCAAAGAAGCATGAGGAAGTTTACACTGACTGTGTTTGTGCTCTACCTGTGCTATAAAAAGAGAGAATTTTCAGTCCAGAAGTGCCTCAGAGAACAAAGTCCATTGTCTCTAAAATGAAACCAAGAAGCCCATTTGGGAACTAAGGAGTTTTTATGTGAATGTAAATAAATATTAAACTTTATATAATAAAACACTTTTCTGGAGTCAGAGTTATAGCCAATAAACATTTTTCAGAGCAAATACATTTTAAAACTATTTCTTCTGGGTGCTTCCTCCTCTACTAGCAAGACAATTAAAGACAACGTGCAGATGTATTTCATAGCTGCTGAAAAACTGGAGAAGAAATTATGCTTGCTCCAGACCTAGAAGCGAACTCTCCCAGGATCCTGGAACCCCTTGAATTTAGAATTAAATTTATGACCTACCTCTGCAAGGAATTACTCATGTTTATTTTATTACGCTGGGTTTAAATGTTATTGATACATACCAAAGGTTTAAAGCTTTAAAGTTTTTGAGACTATTACATCTGAAAAGACACGAGAAACACAGACAAAGCAGGTCTGAAATTGTGTATCTAATATATCTCACTCAAATGTGACTTCTAAAACTTGTTGTGGGGTATTGCAACTGAAGTTAGCAGAACATTATCTTCTAACAGTCTGAAATTTTTCTCATCACATCAACATGGCTCCTCTCAAGTAAGCTGTCCATTTTTTTTTTTTGACAGTTGGAATCTCAAGTATCTATTTATTCTTTTTCTAAATTAACTTTTATTCAGTGCTATTGATCTATTTATTACACATCTCGTATACTCCAAGCCCATATTTCCTACAGGCTTCCCTGCTCCTCAGTTCTGCTGTAGTATCTTTTGTCAAGAGATCCTGTTGTGGGCTAAAGATGGAAGCCTTGCAAACCCCTTTGCCACCAAGGTTGAGGGAGGACTGCTAGGTGGAGCACAGCAATGTGATCCTTCTCTTTACAGCTTAGGTCAGTAAATGCTTACCTGTGATGCACACTTCAGTTATGTGCCCAGAGTTTACCTCCCATGGAAACAAGAGAGCAAGGTCAGCAGTCGTGCTGATACATGCTGGATCTCATCACAATATGGATGAGATGTAGCCAGAGGGCACAGCCAGACCTGGGAATTTGGAAGCACTCCCAGGTTCCCGTATACAGTTAGAGGTTTATTGTCTGAAGGGCAAAAAAATTATCCCACTGCAGGACAGCAGGAAGCATCTAGGCAGGAAGTCTGAAGACAAGCAGAAGGAGGTGTGTGAGCATAAACACTTCCCTGCCCTTCCTGCAGCTTTCCAGCAGCCACGAAGGGGTCATGGAGAACAATGAACACTTTACCCCATTTCAAAAAGCTTACATGAAAAAATTATGCAGTGTCTCTGAGTATTCTACATTCAACAAGTATACAGAGGAAAATGTCAGGCTGATCAAAGGGGTGAAACAGCTTCCACATAAGGGGTGAATAGATAAGGAATCTGCAATCCAGAAGCAGGGCAGCAGGAGAGAAGGGCAGAGAGGAGAGAGATCTATGAAATCTGGAGCACCCTGTAGGACACAAACAGGGGGTGACTGTGCACCTCTCTTCTATCACAAGACCTGGAGGGGATCAGACAAAACCAGCAAGCAGCAGATTCAAAGTTAACCAAGTAAGGCTGTTCTGCACACAACATGTAATTAAGTTACAGCTCTCTTTGACCTTGGATGTTCTTATCGATAAATGTTTTTAAGAAACAAACAAAAAAAACCCCTGACTGATACATTCATTGGAAAATATTTAAGGCCCAAAATATACAATGGTTCTGTAGCTGTCTCAGTCTTACACTGAATCATCAATTCTCAGAGGCTGGGAGGGCAGTCTGAGACAGTATTGCACCTGTCCTCTTTCTGTAATGTTCTCCAGTCACAAATTACTGGATGCACCAAAGACAAGTGGGAAAGTGGACTCACCTCAGGCTGCAGTAATCAGGTTTTCTGCAGCTCAGATGTTTTTGCAGATCAGGAGTAGTCAGAACTCCAAAAGATGTGGTGATACAAGACTCATTTGAAATAAATTACTGAAAGAACATGGAGAAGATGTAAGTAACTGCAAGGCTAACTGAATTACCTATGGGTTAACCTAGGGGGAAAAGTCATGAAAATAAGAGGAATACAAAACCAAAGTATAAAAAGGGTATTTTAAAAAATGAGGAAGCAAGTCAGCAAGACCCTACGTGAAATGGTATAAAATCTTTAGACTCAGCATGGAAATTGCAACAAAACAGTTACAAAACACAGCCCTAAATAAAGTGTGAAGCAAGGAACTAAGAAAAGGCAGAGTGGTTAAATGCTCAGGACTGAGCAGTGTTAAAGCCTAACATCTGTTCTTTGAGGAACAGTGTGGGGAGGAGGGAGATGGAAAGGGCATATCTAAACCTGCTGATGTATTTAGAAAAGAGCTGGAACATATAGAGAAAAGGCAATATTCAGTATGGAAATTATGAGAAAGGATGACACATGGCTAAAAATGGGAATCAGTAGGTGTGCTGGACCAGCAAAAAGGGATTAAATTATAAGGATGCTGAAAGGGAGCCAAGGCTGTAAGTGTGTAACACAAAAGGTCAGTTTCTAACATAATGTTGACACAAATATTCAGAAAAAAAATAATCCTTTTTTCCTTTTTTTTTTTTTTTTAACTGGGAGCCCAAGCTTTTGTTTACTAATTAGTGAGGGAGCACCGACAAACTCATATCAGAACAAAAAAAATCATTTTACTGATTTCTTCAATGTTTCAGTGAATATTGTATTTTATTCTGTTAAAGTCTCTTGCAAAATCATTGGGGAAAGTGATCCTCCCATGTGGCTTAACACAGTATCAAGTCCTAGGCTTAAAACCAATGGCACCATCTGCTACAGACCTCCCACCACAAAATCTCAACGCTATACTACGAATTTTCAGTGTTTTTAAAAACAAAACCCAAATTGCCCAACGAGACAGCTAACTCTAGAGTGCTTAGTCACACGCTTCTTTGGCATTCACAGCCAGCCTCCATCACCAGAAAAACACGACAAGCATTTTGGCGATGCTATGTTCAGATGGGAGTTGTCCGAGGCTTTCCAGCTTCCATTTCAAAGGGCTGAAATTTTAGCGTGAAACAGCCGCAGGTACCAAAAAAAAAAACCCAAAGAACTTCCCCCGATTCTGACAAAAACAACATCCCCCTCAGAATACCGGCCCAAACCCAAGCGCGCCCGACACCTAGGGAACAGAGGGCGGGGGGACGGGCTCGGGCG
>NW_008625398.1:0-19054 GCF_000691845.1 Merops nubicus | reverse complement strand
GTTGCTTGTAAGCACTGACTGATGTTTCTTGAGCTCAGCTGCAGAGCTTGAGGAGGACCCTGGAGGGGCAGAGGATTTGGGGGAGGGAGGGATGTGTCCCTCCCAGATCTCTGGCTGTTTGACTTGTGGCGCTGAGCGCTCGCTCCCTCGAGCACGTCCAGGTCTTGGGGGTCTTTCACATGTCTTTTGGAGAAGTGGCTTCAGGCGATGGGCACTGTGTAGGCATGCCCTCAACTCCTGCCATGCTCCTGCTCTGCTGCTTGTGCTAGAGGAAATTTTGAGGCTTGTTCTGGTGGTGGAGCTCAGTATCTGGATGGCTTTAGGTTGTCCAAGAAGGATTTTTTTTTTCCCTCTCTAGCCTCAGACCTGTGCCTGACACAAGCAGGTAAGCAAAGCTAGGAAGTGCTGCCTGCTTTCTACTCCAGAAGGACCAGCTCACAACACAAAGCAGTGAAGGACAGGAGAACATGGAGGTTCTGGATCCCCAGCACCAGCAGGCAGCACTTCCTAGCTGCAGGCAGCTCATGGGGCAGCAGCTTTCAATTCATAACAGAATAAAATATCAAGGAAGTAAAACTTCATGAGCTGGAAATTGGCTTCTGACTGAAGTTGCTCTTGATCCACCTCCTAAAGCTTCCCTGTGGCTGGGTCGGAGCTGCCCCAAGCAACCAGGAGCTCTGCCTGTCCTGTTGGGATTGATACTGGAGGTGGTGACAGGTTGGTTTAGGTGGGTGGAAGCTCTGGCGTGGGGGAAGATCCATCCCTGAAATAGTGATGCTGGGGACAAGGCCAGCAAGCCAGCAAAGTGGCCTCTTTCTGCCACTGAAATGGCTTGAGATGACTTCTCATATCATGACTGCTGTTAGGGGACCTCTTAGGTCCTCTGCAGGGCTCTTAACAGGCTGTCTTTTTGGGGTGGTAGGGTAATTCAGCGTGGAAGGGACCTCTTGAGGTCATCTAGCCTGACCTCTTGCTCAAAGCTGGATTTCGGCATAGAATTGTTTTGGTTGGAAGACTCTTCCAATCATTCAGTTCAGCCTCTAACCCAGCACTGCCAGGTCCCCACTGACCCATGTCCCTCAGCACCACATCTCCACGGCTTGGAAACCCCTCCAGGGATGGGGACTCCACCACTGCCCTGGACAACTCTCAAGGGGAAGAAATTGTTCCTCAGGGCCAACCTCAACCTCCCCTGGGGCAACCTGAGGCTGTTGCCTCTTATCCTGTTGCTTTTTCCTTGAGAGGAGAGCCCAACCCTCACCTGGCTCAAGCCTTCTGTCAGGGAGCTGTGTAGAGCCAGAAGGTCTCCCCTGAGCCTCCTTTGCTCCAGGCTTAGCACCCCCAGGTCCCTCAGCTGCTCCTTACCACACATGGGCTCTGGACCCTTCCCCAAGCATCTCTGTTGCCCTTCTCTGACCACGCTCCAGCCCCTCAAGGTCCTTCTTGGAGTGAGGGGCCCAAAACTGACCCTAGGATTCTCGATGTAGCCCCATCTCTGCTCCATGCATGGTCCTCCAGGTGCTGGCAGCGGAGCTGAATCATGGGTGAGGTCTCTGCTTCTGCCAGCTCCTGGGCACAGTAGCAGCCACCACCCTTTGAGATGGCCACAAGCTTTTCCTCCCAAGCTTTTCTCTTCACCCCTCTGGCTCGTTTTCCTTCCACATGCATGGAGGGAAGGGGCAGCAAGGGTCTAAAGCTGACCCCTGGAAGGTAACTGGGAACTGGAGGCATCACTGGTAGTGCTGGGTCTGCTGATCTGGCAATGCAGTAAGTGGCTTTTTTGCCAGTGCCTCGGTGAGGCTCCCGTGACCTTTTTTCCAACACCGCTCCATTTGGGATTTATTCTTTAGCTGTTTTTCCCTTCCTTATGGCCTGGATGGGGCACAGCCAGCACCCTCCTCCCCCTCTGTATGACACCCCTTCTCCCAGAGGTGATCTCCTGGTGGATTTGTTGTGTCCGTGAGTCAGCCCCATCCTTGTTAGCGCCTCAAGTAGCACATGCTGCCGAGTTTGCACCCTGGCTGGTGCAGCAGATCGTCCTGAGGACTCAGGGACTTAAATATAGAAGCGTTTGTTCCTGAGGCTTGCGACGCTGGAGCTTGTTGTGCAGAATTTGACCCGAATCTGTTGGCTTTTAAATCTCTCCGTCACCGTTAACGTGTTTGAAACCAGCTGCCTGTCAACATTCTGAGCTTTTGAAAGATGAGCTTACCTGAGTGCTTCCTATCTCCAATCACCCTTTTTTTGCTCTCTTTACAGATTTTGTAGGGTTTTTTCTATTTACTTTTGTCTGTTTTGCCTTCCTCAAGAGGATATTCCTCACCAGTAAGGCACCATGCTTGGGAGGAGGACCTGTGCTCTCAAACATTACCACAAAAAACTTCATCTTCCTTGGAGTGCTGTTTCGTGGTGGTTTTTTTGTTTTTTTTTTTTTTTCAGGGCATGCCAGGCAAGTGACTTTACCATGTTGGTGCTAGATCCAAGAATAGACCTCAGGTGTCCTGACTCTAATTCTGTGGTTCAGCTGTGGGATCACACTGCCTTTTTTTTGATTCCCCTGTCCCCTTCTTAGCAAACCAGAAATAGCTGCCTGAATATCCTCAGTTCTTCTTTGCCCCAAATGAAGAATCCATCAGGGCAGAGGTTCCTCTTTTGTAGTTCAGACAGAAAAAGGCCTGGAGTTACTGTTTAGCTGGTGGTTGCTGCTGGTTTGATCCCAGCTGCAGTTTTGGGAGCTGCTTTTCTTGGAAGCTGGTGGTTGGTTGGAGAAGATCGAGACCTCTGTTGGGATGTTCAGCTCTGGAGAACTTTTGGCTTCAGGTAGTGGCTCTCCTAACAGCAGGGGCTTGTTTTTCTGATGGAATAACAGGAGTATAACCAAACTGCAAGGATTAGAACAGGACAGGACTTCTCAGGGTGTCCACTGAGCTCTGAGGTCCTAAGGATGGAGATACCCTCCACCTGTGGGTGCTGCCCACAGCTGTTCCTCTTAGAGGAAGAAATCTTTCTGCCACTTCTCTTCCTGCAGATTCTCCCTATTTCTTCATGTGCCTGTCACAGCCTGGCTGTTACCTCTGCAGCCCTGGACAGAGGAGGGAAATCCAACATCCCTGTGCTGCTAAGTCCTAAAACTTAGGACTTGAAATTAACCCTAGGTATGGTATCAGCCCTTCCCCTGCAGCCAGCAGCTCAGTGCTGGGGGGAAAACTCTCCCTGGCAGCTTGCTCCGAAGCAGAGACGTTTGCTGTAGCTGTAGGAGGTGGTTGAGGGGCCCGTTTGCCTTTCAGACATGCAAATGTTTCTATTGCCACGAAGCTGCTTGGTGTCTGTAGGAGGTGCTGCTTTTTTGGCTGACTAAAACATTCAGCCGGCTCCCACCCCACCAGGGTAGAGCCTGGCTGGGCGGTAAAAACTGCAGACGAGCTGTTTTTCTGGAACTGCAGCAGGCTATTGTTTAGGACATCAGCCTTTTCCCCCCCCCCTCTTCTTTACAAGCTTATTTGACAAATAACAAAAGAAACTGCACTGTGTTCAGTCTCCAGGGCCTCGGTCACGCTGCTTCCCTCCTCCTCCACCACCCTGCCCCAAAAGTGCCATGGGGCTCCGTGGCCTCTGGGCATGGCAGGTGTCTGAGTGGAAGCAGAAGTGTGTAGTGGCACTGAAACCCAGCTCCTGGGCCTGGCTTCTTGTGGTAAGAGCTTTCTGCCCCTGCCAGGGGATAGGGGTGGAAGGAAGGACTTGGAGAGAAAGCTGTAGGGGAGGTCTTGGCATTCTGCTGTCCCTCCTGTGCTGAATCATCTCCCAGCAGACCAACTTCTGCTATATCTGGAGATGGAAGAGTCTCTCTGTTGAACATTGTTGGTGGAACCAAACAGCAAAAGTGACCCTTTTGAAGGTCTCAATGTTGTAAACCTGCTCAGGCAAGTCCTGATTCCTTTCAAATATTTTTTTTTTTTCCAGCCCTGCAGTGAGGCTGGAACTGGCCTTCAGGGGGTGATGTGGAAAAGCCCTTTGTGCCAGGGCCAAGCATGGCATTGAGCTGCTGGTGTGTGAAGTGTGTGGGTGCCAGATGCTGGTGGTAAGGTTGGAATCTGGGCTTGGCATGGTGTTCCATGTGGCAGGAGTTTTGGGCGTTCGTGTGCGTGGTTGCGTGTGCCTTAGGTTGGTGAAGCAGCTGTGATGGGTGTTGCTCTATGGCAAATGGGATGAGGTTCAACCAGGCCAAGGGCCAGGTCCTGCCCTTGGGGGCACAACAACCCCCTGCAATGCTTTAGGCTGGGGGAAGAGAGACTGGAAAGTGCCTGGTGGAAAAGGACCTGGGGGGTTGGTCACAGCTGGCTGGAGATGAGCCAGTGTGTGCCCAGGTGCCCAAGAAGACCACCAGCGCCCTGGCTTGGATCAGCATTAGGGTGGCCAGCAGGACCAGGGCAGGGATCATCCTCCTGGACGATCCACGGGGGAGGCTGCTACTTGAATCCCAGGGTCAGTTTTGGGCCCCTCCCTCCAAGAAGGACCTTGAGGGGCTGGAACATGGTCAGAGAAGGGCAATGAAGCTGGGGAAGGTTCTAGAGCCCAAGTGTGGTGAGGAGCAGCTGAGGGACCTGGGGGTGCTGAGCCTGGAGCAAAGGAGGCTCAGGGGAGACCTTCTGGCTCTGACAACTCCCTGACAGGAGGCTGGAGCCATATAGATGATGGTCTCCTCTCCCAAGGAACAAGCACCGGGAAGAAAAGAGATGGCTTCAAGTTGCAGCAGAGGAGCTTCAGGTTGGACCTAAGCAACAATTTCTTTCCTGCCAGGGTTGGCCTGTCCCAGGCTACCCAGGGCAGTGGTGGAGTCCTCATGCCTGGAGGGGTTTCCAGGCTGTGGAGATGTGGTGGTGAGGGACATGGGTTAGTGGGGACCTGACAAAGGTGGGGGAGTGCTTGGACTTGGTGGTCTTGAAGGTCTCTTCCAACCAAAACAACTTCTGTAAATGCTCTTTCCTGCTGTGAGGAGGCCTCCACTGATGTTCTTATGGTGTGGGGAAAGACCTGGAGCAGGAAGACCTGGACAGCTGTAAGGCTGGGAGAGATTTTTATCCTGGGCAGGACTCAGTTTCCAGATCACTCCTTGGTGTGTCAGTTTTAGTTAAGAGCATCAGTGCTGCCCTGGATTGTCCTGCTGGGTGGTCTCCAGCAGGCTGAGCTGAAGCAGAAGTCCTTGCTCTGAGGACAGCTGGATGGTGGCAGAGCTCTGTTAGGAGTAACCTTAGGAGATGCAAGTGTCATTTCTCAGCAGCATGGTGGGCAGGGGTTCAATGTGCCCAGAGCCCTTCCCTCAGCTCACTAAGCCTCCTTGGGGGTCACCTTTACCATCCAGATCTTCTAAAATGGGCTTGGGCAAGCCATTGGGAAGGCCTAACTCATAGATTCATTAAGCACCAGAAATGGCTTGAGGCATCTTGTGTGGGTCTTGGAGAAATGGGCTTTTCCCTTCTGTGTGGTTCCTGCTTGCCAGAGGAGACGAGAGCAACTTCCCTGGCAGAGCTGTAGGTTTATTGGGTGGCTCAAAGGACTCCTGGGCTGGTTTTGTAGGTGGGCAACCTCATGCCCCAGCCCCCAGGAGAAGGGGTTCGATGGCTTAGAGCAGGATGCCCTCAGGTTCTGAAGATGACCTGGTCCCTCATGCTGATGTTCCCTGGGCTGCTTCCCCAGGCTCACTCCAGGAGGCACATCCAGATCCCCACACAAGTGTCAGCAGGACTTCTGGTGGTAGGTGCTGAAGCTCAGATGCCAAGCTAGTAAATCCTCTCAAAGGCCAGTAATCCCATTCCTTCAATGCACTTACATTGCCCTTACTGGTTTTTGAGCCGTAGCAAGTCAGAGTGGTGGCAGAGATGATGGTGAGACACGTGAGGCAGAGCAGCTGAACCCTGAGATGCTTTTGGGGAGCTCCAGAACCCTTGCTGGAACATCCCAGATGGAGTTCTGATCCTAGATCTCCCCTAAGCAGGAGAGGAGGTGTCTGGTGGCCACCACCACAGCTCTGGATCTCTCAGAAACACGGGGCGGGGGGGTGGGTCAACACAGGGTTGGGTTCTGGACCCACCACGCTCGGTGGAGGAGGAGGGTGCCAAGGCTGGCAGCAAGGCCCTGGCCGTGGGATCAGCTGCTTTCACTTCTCCTCTTGTGCTGTTTAGTGACTAATCACATTTTTTTTTGGAGCCTGTTTAACAAATTCAGCTGTCTCCCTTGAACAATACCCTGGCTGTATTTTTAAACGCATCACGTGGCTTCAGAGAAGTCAAAGCAGCGTAGTGCAGCTTGCCTGGGCTGGGAGATGCTCTGCCCTGCGCCGTGCCTCAGAGGGAGCAGCCTCCTCCCCGCCTCAAGCCTCAGGTTTTTTCCCCCCCTTTTCCTGGAGTTTCTCCCTCTTTCTTGGAGATTTTCTTCCACTCCCTGCTGTTGCTCAAGCTCTGCTGAGAGTCAGTTGTGAGGCTTTATTTACCAGTGAGGGTTTGGGCTGTGGCTTCCCACCTGGATACCGTGGCCTGGGACAGGTACGTCAGCATCTTCAGGCACGCTGGGCAGCTTCTCCTGGTGCCGGTGTCAGGCCATAGTGTGCTCCAGCATGACAATGTTGGAGTTTATTCTTATCTATTTTGGGCTGGGTTTAGGATTCTTTATCCTCTGAAAAATCTGGGTTAAAAAAAACCTTGTAGCCCCAGCGGGGTGAGGTCAGGCAAGGCTGGAGGAGATCCAGTGGATCACAAAGTGAAAACGGGAAGCTTCAGGGCGAGCTGCCTTGTTTTGTACTGTCCAGATAATTAAAACCATTTCTGAATGTTTGGTGCTGGGGACATGTTCGGCTTGCTGAGACTTGCTCCTTTTGAATAGAGCTGGCTGGTGGCGTGGCCCCATGGCTGAGCCCACCCTACCTTCCCTCTCCTTCTCAGAGACCCACGGAGCAGGATGGGACCTTGAGGACCACTTGGTGGCCTGGTACTCTGCTTGAAGTTTCTAGGGAGGAGTTTGCTCGTCTCCATCCTCCTGGGGTGGAGGAAAAGCTGACGCTGTGCAAGGGCAGTGGTCTGGCACGTCCTGGAGCTGGTGGCCAGCGGTGGCCACCAAGCACCTCCTCTTCTCCTGGCCAGTTGCTGGCCACCAGGAGCCAGCTCCTGTCAGGGCTGACCTGTGCTGTGTCCCATCTTGAGAAGCTGATGGGCTCTTCTCAGCCTGGCCATTGGTGTGTGTGGCCAACACCGGCCCAGTTTCATAGAATCATCAAATGCTTTAGGTTGAAAGGGACCTTTTCAAGGTCACCTAGTCCCTGTTCCCTGCAGGGGGGTTGGACATCTGCAACTAGAGCAGATTGCTCGGAGCCCCATCAAGCCTGACTCGTGAATGTCTTTAGGGGTGGGGCCTCCAGTTTGTGTCCTGCTGGCTCCCAGCTTGCTCCAGCACAAGCAGCAAGAAACACTGGTGTAATATTATACTGGAGCACCTCTATGAGGTCCATCACCAGGATTTGGGGTCTGTGTCTGCTCCTGGATGAAACAAGTCCTCTTGGCTGATGTCAGCCATGGGAGAGGAAACCATCCATGGGTTCATGGGCCACACCAGGCTGCTGCTGTGGGCTCCATCTGTGCTGCAACTGATGGTAAAGAGCATGTGGCCTTTACAGAGCTGTGTGGAGGGTTGGTACCTCTGGGATGTGCCACCTCCCAGGCAAGCCATTCTTGGGCTGACAGCAGCCCAGTAGCCTGCTGGACCTGTGCTGGGAAGGAAGGTGTACCCTGCTGCAGGACTGACGGATTCTTTCTCTGTTGCAGTTCTCAACATGCTGAGTAACCCTCTTGGGAACATCCTGGCGAAGCCTCCACTGGGTTTCATGCCTCTAGACCCCATTGGTTCAGACCTGTCAGAAAAGTTCTCCACGCCCAGCCTGAGGAATTCCCGCATGGATTCCCGCTCCCTCCTGGACTCCCGCTCCAGCAGCCCCTCAGACTCGGACACTAGTGGGTTCAGCTCTGGCTCTGACCACCTCTCAGACTTGATTGTAAGTGGGTTTGGGTCCTGCACCAGCCCTGTGGTTCCTGGGGAGCACAGGGAAGTTGTAGAGGGGGAGCTTCAAGCCCCAGCCCTCAGGATGGGAAGGAGTTTTGGAGGGAGCTGTCGTGCCCACGCTGACACAGCGAGGTTCTCCTCACACGAGCAAAAAGGAGCCATCCATTTATTTCTGCCCTCTAAAGAATATTTTGGTCTGTGGACTCCCACGGGGCTTGGAGTGGTTGAGCTGGAGCATGGTGGGAGGGTGTCTGTTCTCTGATCCCAGCAGGGAGGTGATTTTGGAGCACAGCCACCTCCGAGTTCCAACCTGGACCTCTCCTGTCCCTGCCTTTCATTGCCCTTCCTGTTTGATGTCACTTCTGCATTTTGGAGTTGTTTCTCCTGGAGCAAACTGGGTCTGGTCTGCTCCCATTCCCTAAAGCCAGAGCTGAATTTGGAAGTTGGGGAGCCAGGCGAGTGTCTTCTCTTGCTGCCCTGGCCTGTGCCACCAGCTCCATGGGTGCTACCGTGGCCTTGACCCTTTACATTGGTGTGGGCACGAAGGCCACGGGTAGCTTGCCATGGAGTCGATCCTCCTATGATCCACCTTGGAGGATCAGGATCTCGAGCAGGGACACCATGAGCAGCTGCAGCACCCCAAGTCTCTGATGATGGCAGCTCTGTGCTGGCCTCATTTCTGACGGTCAGGTCTTCTCCAGCATGGCCTAGGTGCCAGCATCTCGCATCCCTACTGCTTTATGTATCCTTCCACCTCTCTGGGCGTTTTTCTAACTCCTTCAACACGTGGAATCTGCAAGTGGTTGGGTCTCCAGCTGGCTGAGCCCATAGTGGTCAGGCTGGCCAGCTGGGTTTCCATCAGCTGTGGAATTTCTCTTGCAGTCAAGCCTTCGCATCTCCCCTCCTCTGCCCTTCCTGCCTCTCAGTGGGGTGTCGAGAGACCCCTTGAAGATGGGAGTAGGATCCCGACTGGATCAAGACCAAGCTGCCCTGGCTGCAGTCACTTCCCCTCCAGCCAGCGCATCAAAAAGATGGCCTGGAGCATCTGCGTGGCCTTCTTGGGATCTCCTGGACTCTCCAGAAGACCCTTTCAGTATTGAAAGAGAAGCTAGGCTTCACAGGCAAGCAGCAGGTGAGTTGGATGGTGCATCTCAGCAGGCTTCAATGCACGGTGGGGGTCCTGACAGGGCACATAGGTGCAGATTAGCAGATCAGACCTTTCTCCACCCATGAGCCCTGCTCTGGGCTGTACCTGATGACAAAAACCAGGTGGCTTGGCTGGGCAGCTGTAGCTCTTGAACCAGCTGTGGAATTTGGGGATGACCTATGGGAGAGTGGGAAGTAAACTGAGCAATGCTTGTGCTTGTCCTAGCTGTGAACGAAGCCACCTGCACCTGGAGTGGACAACTGCCTCCCCGAAACTACAAGAACCCTGTCTACTCCTGCAAAGTGTTCCTGGGAGGAGTCCCGTGGGACATTACGGAAGGTGAGCAGCCCCTCAATGGAGAGAAGATCAGACAGAGCTTTTTTGAGGGGATCCACTGACTTTTTTTTCCTCCTCCCCCTCATCTCTGTAGCTGGATTGATCAACACCTTCCGTGTGTTTGGCTCCTTGAGTGTGGAGTGGCCTGGTAAGGATGGCAAACACCCACGCTGCCCTCCCAAAGGTAATATGCCAAAAGGTAATGGCGACATGGTAGGGTTACTTTTTTCCCCCCCATGCTATGTTACAGCACAGATGGTTCGGCTGCATGCTGGTCACTGGATGGGACAGAACACCCTGGGGTAAATGTCCACTTCTCCCTTGGGTCAGCACTGCTGTCACCTGGAACCTGGTGTCCCCACCCGTTCCTCTTAGGGCTGGGCAGAAGTGTGGGATGAGGGGGGCAGGTTCCAGAGCTCCACCTCAGGGGTTTCTTGGCTCTGGGTGAGAGCTGCTGGTCCTCACCTCCAGCGTGAGCACCCGAAGCGTGTGTGGCCTGGGGTTGGACCCCTGTGTCCAGCTCTGGAGCCCTGGGCACAAGGACATGGGTGTGTTAGAGAAGATCTGAAGGGGTCCAGAAAATGATGCGATGGCTGATTCCCTCTGCTGGGAAGCCAGGCTGGGAGAATCTGTGTTCCTCAGCCTGGAGAAGAGAAGGCTCCATGGAGACCTTCCTGTGCTTAAAGGGGGCTTAAAAGATGGACAGACTTTTGAATAGGGCCTGTTGGGACAGAACAAGGGGGGATGGCTTGAAACTCAGAGGGAGATTTAGACTGGAGAGAAGGAAGAAATTTTTGATGCTGGGGGTGGTGAGCCCCTGGCCTAGGTTGCCCAGAGAGGTGGTTGCTGCCCCATCCCTGGAACCATTCCAGGTGAGGTTGGCTGGGGCTCTGAGCAACCTGCTCTAGCTGCAGATGTCCCTGCTCCCTGCAAGGGGGTTGGACTAGATGACCTTAAAAGGTCACCTCCCACCCAAACCAGTCTGATTCCATGATCAAGGACACGTGAATCCCGGGGTAGCCACTGGGCTCTGGGGCTTGGTGAGGTGAGCAGTGCCTGGAGCACAATCCTGGAGGTGATGCGCTGATGTATTGTGTAAGCAGCAATATGTTACAGGGTGAGGAGCAACCTGTTTGTAGACTTGGTGGTGCCTGATGTCCTTGTTTGGTCACCAGAGCAACATGAGGGACAGGCTGCAGGCACTGATGGAAGTGACTTTAATGCCTTCAGTTGTTATTTCTAGGCCACAACACCCTAAAGGTGAAGCCAAGTCTGTCTTCCAGCTGACCATACTGTGGCCAGGCTGGTGGTGCCCACTCATCATGTCTAGATGTGGCTTTGTGCATGGGGGACAGTGGCCCATGGGCATGGGTAACCTGCTTGCTTGTGCCATGCTGGGTTTGGGCTCCATGGATCTCATGTGTAGAGTGCTGGGACAGGGCCTCCAGATCACTGCCCTCCTTCAGAAGAGGGAGGGGACAGCAAGAGACATTCTTTAGGTGGCCTCTGAGGGTGGTTTTGAGGGTGTCTGCCAGCTGGGATGATCCATTCCCCCTCTGCTCCAGTTGTAACCGCCACCTCTGTCCCTTCACCTCCCAAGGGTACGTCTACCTGGTGTTCGAGTCGGAGAAGTCCGTGCGTGCCCTGCTCCAGGCGTGCTCCCAGGACCTCCTGAGCCCCGACGGGCTCAGCGAGTACTACTTCAAGATGTCCAGCCGCAGGATGCGCTGCAAAGAGGTGAGCAGGCCCAGGAGGAGGAGCCTTGCAGGTGACAGTACGGCAGGGGACCCTGGTGAGATTCTGGGGACAAGGGGTGCATGGTGTCGCTCTGCTCCAGGGCTGAGACATAGCAGCAGAAGGTCCAGCTGACCCTTGGCCATCTCTTGTTGATGTGCTCCTGAGGTAGGGTTGGATGAAGTGTCAGATCGGTGTTTTACGGGGCTGCCAGAAGCTGGGGTTGACCTTCCAGGGAAGGGGGACCTTTTCTATCGCAGAATAGGGGGGGTTGGAAGGGATCTCTGGAGGTATCTTCCAACCCCCCTGCTCCAGCAGGTCACCCACAGCAGGGTGCCCAGGATGGCATCCAGGTGGGTTTGCAATCTCTCCAGAGAAGGAGACTCCACAGCCTTTCTGGGCAGCCTGCTCCAGGCTCTGCCACCCTCACAGCAGAGAATTTTCTCCTCCTGATCAGTTGGAACCTCTTGGGTTCCAGTTGGTGCCCATTGCCCCTTGTCCTGTCGCTGGCCACCACTGTCTGGCCCTAGCCTCTTGCCCCCCTGTGAACTCTTCAGCTCTTGCTCAGCATGGATCAGATCCCCTCTGAGTCTTCTCTCCAGGCTGAACATCCCAAGGGCTCTCAGCCTTTACTTGGCTCAGAGATTCTCCCTCAGCATCTTCAGAGCTACGAGAGCTGGACTCTCCAGTAGTTCCCTGTCTCTGGAACTGGGGAGCCCAGAACTGGACCCAGTACTCCAGAGGTGGAGTAGAGTGGGGAGGGGAACCTCCCTTCATCTCCTGGCTGTGCTCCGAATACACCCCAGGAGACCATTGACCTTGGCTTCAAGGGCCTGTTACTGGTGTTACTTGGTGGTGTAGCTCTGGCAGAAGTTTCTTCTCTTCTGAACCCTGTAGCAGATGGGGGCTCCTGTTGGAGTTGGCAATGGGTGTGTTGTTCCATTGATCAGCCTGGACCAGGCTGCTGGGGCGGTGGTGATGGAGTCACCATCCCTGGAGGTGTTCAACAGACACACAGATGTGGCAATTTGAGACAGGGTTTACTTGGCTTTACAGTTGTAATGATTCTGTGATCTCCTCCAACACATGGAAGAATCTCCATGGGCTGTAAATGTAGGTGCAGGCAGTGGGGAGAAGCCCATCATGAATGGATTGTTCCCTGGCCACGAGCCCCAGGGGACCAGCAGTTTGGATTCTGGTTTGGTTGGAAGCAGAGTGGTGCAGCCATTGGGTTTGTTCCCTCAGATGGACCTCCTGGGCTCTCTGGAGGTATCTGGAGCTCCAGAGCTCTGGAAGTGGACCCCGAGCAGCAATCACAAGTGATATTTGCGAGTTGAGGGTGGAATGCAAGGGTCTGGGATGTATTCTGCCATCGGCTGAGGGCACTGAGGAGTGACCCAGGGTGTGGCCCAGAAGGTCCCTGGCCAACCCAACCTGCCGACGTGTGTTTTTAGGTGCAGGTGATCCCCTGGGTGCTGGCAGACAGCAACTTTGTGCGCAGCCCCTCGCAGCGGCTGGACCCCAGCAAGACGGTGTTCGTGGGGGCCCTCCACGGGATGCTGAACGCCGAGGCCCTGGCGGCCGTCATGTGCGACCTCTTCGGAGGGGTGGTCTATGCCGGCATCGACACGGACAAGCACAAGTATCCCATCGGTGAGTGAGGATCCCACCAGGGCTGGTGCCACGCTCTGAGGAGGCTCCAGCTCGGCCCTCCCGTAGGGAAGACTGCCCAAGGTGCCGGGCTCTGCCACCTCCTGCTCTGGGAGCAGATGTTCAGCCGCAGCCTGGGAATTAGAAGGTCCTGAGTCCTTCTAGAGCAGCTTAAGGTGTTTAGTATCTCTTTAGGCATAGCTGAAGGGCTTTCCTTCTTTGTTCAGGGCTGTTGATGGTTGGTAGATGCTGCTTGTAGCTGTTTCTCTGCAGAACCGTAGAAATGTTGTGGTTGGAAGAGACATTGGGTGGTTTGGGGGCCATCTTCAGGGTGCTGTCACATTGGGCTAGCAGCACCACTGGAGAGGTTTCTCTGAGTCTTTTGATTTGGGCCTACTGGGGGATGCTGTGTCCACCCTGGCTCAGGGCATCAGCTTTCCCAGGGTGGGAGGTGCTGGGGGTGGTGTGTGACTCTTGGAGAGCGCTTCCCTCCTCTGCTGGGGTTGAAATCACAAACTGCTGTAGGCACCGTGTCTGCTGCCTGTGGTTCAGCCATGACATCTGGTCAGGTGGACCTACTGGTGACTGCTCTGTGTGGACAAACCCCACAGCCTGAGCACGAGGAGCAGCTCTCCAGGCTCATGCCACACCAAGTTGCCTTCTTAAGGAGGGTCTGAGGCTTCTCCTGTGTGTTAGTGTTAGATAGTGCAGGGCTGTCATCTGCTCATCAGTGTCCTTGGACAACTTTTGGGCTCTTCTGGTCAAGGCTTGGGTTGAGGACATGCCTGTGATGCTGCAGGGCTTGACCACTGAGGTGGCTCTCGGGGGACAGTCCCAAGGGGTTGGGGGTGGAAGTATGAGATGAAGGAAACTTTTAAATGTCATCACAGATGGTCACCACCAACCTACCCTGTGCTGGAGCATGTCCCTGAAAGCTCCTGTGGCCTCCTGTAGTGCCTGGGTTGCTCCCTCAAGTAGGTGAGATCTCTCTGTGCTGAGATGCTGCCTCAGGCTTCCTTCACCAGGCAGAAGGTTCCTCAAGGGAAGACCGTGGTGTGTCACCTGCCTTGTACTGAACTGTTTTGAGTGGAGGATGGTGCTGGAGTCACCTACCGTGAGAAATGGGGAGTCACAAGGAGGTGCTTTGGAGACCTGGGTCAGGAGAGAAAGCCCAGGTGGCTTTCAGGGGTCCCACTAGAGATGGAATTGAGCCTTTTAGAAGAACCCCCTCAAGTGCAGCTGCAGTCCCTGTAGGCAGTGTCACTGCAGAGCAGATCCAGGCCCTCCACCCTGCCTGGTGCTGCAGGAGAAGAGTAGATGGGCTCTGGGCCACACTTTTTGCCGTAGCCACCAGCAGTGAGCTGAGCTCCAGGGATCTGCCAGCTTCCAACAACCAAAGCTCCTCCTACACCTGGACATGGAGATGTTTTCCTGGAGCTTTACAAAACTTGGCTGGAAACAAGTGGAGCAAGGAAGCTGCAGAGGAGGAGTGGGAGGCTGAAGATAAAAGCTGCTGCTCTGGAGGCCCTCCTGGGAGTGCTCCCACCTGTAAGCCTGTCTCAGCCAGCTTGGGGGTGTCCTTAGAAAAGCCACTTTGCTCCTGGCTGCCTGCAGGTAGAGCCACAAGGCCTCAGATACCACCTGGGGTCTAGAGCCCAAGTCTGGTGAGGAGCAGCAGAGGGACCTGGTGGTGCTGAGCCTGGAGAAAAGAGGCTCAGGAGAGACCACCTGGCTCTCAACTCCCTAGAAGAAGGTAAAATTTAGGTGAGGGTTGGGCATTTCTCATAAGGAACAAGCAACAGGATAAGAGGCAGCAGCCTCAGGTTGCCCCAGGTGGGAGGTTGAGGTTGGACCTGAGGAACAGTTTCTTCCCCTCCAAGGCTGTCCCAGGCTGCCCAGGGTAGTGGTGAGGTCCCCATCCCTGGAGGGGTTTCCAAGCCGTGGAGGTGTGGTGCTGAGGGACATGGGTCAGTGGGGACCTGGCAGTGCTGGGGGAATGGTTGGAATTGATCTGAAAGGTCTCTTCCAACCAAAACATTTCTGCGATTGCCCCACAAAAGCTGCTTCCCTGCCAGCAGCTGAACTGCTGTGGAGAAGGTATGGTGCTGGTAGGACCTCAGACTCAACCTCCATCAGTTCCTGCTGTGGGCTCCAGGTCAGTCTAACCCTTGTGCTGTGGCTTGTTCCAGGGTCTGGCCGTGTATCCTTCAACAACCAGCGCAGCTACCTGAAGGCTGTGACCGCTGCCTTTGTGGAGATCAAAACCACCAAGTTCACCAAGAAGGTGAGTGGAGCTGCTGGGGCAGTGGTGGGGTTGAACCTGTGGGGTCGGTGGCACCGTGGGGAGCCCCACGACCTCCACACCCTCTGCCCTAGGTCCCTTTGGAGGCCCAAGGAGGTGGTGAACCGCTGCTCTGCCACCTGAGGGTGCCGGGAATGCTTATGGGGTACCTAGTTGGCAGGGTGGTGCTGTTGGGGGTTGCCCAGCACCTTTCCATGGCCACCACTTGGTCCTCCTGCAGGTCCAGATCGACCCCTACCTGGAGGACTCCCTGTGCCAAGTCTGCAGCACCCAGCCTGGCCCATTCTTCTGCAGAGACCAGGTGAGGCTGTGCTGGGGCAGCTCAAGGAGCAGCAGGCTCTGCTATAGCATCTGAGGCCACCACTTGTCCACTGCTGAGCAGAGAGGGTGACATTTTCACCCAAGACCTCCAGGTGGACCTTTGTTGTGCAGCCCTGGTGCTCACCAGGAGGTTGAGGTGGGGCTGCCGGAGCTGTGCCGTGGGTGAGTAGCAACAAGCTGGAGGTTGGAGAGTGATCACCCTGTTGTCCGCAACAGAGAGGACTCTGGCAGACCTCCATGGGCAGAGAAGCTTGGCCAAGGGCTGGCAGCTTCATGGAGCTTTCAGACCTACTCAAGG
This sequence comes from Merops nubicus, assembly GCF_000691845.1. Taxonomy (NCBI): domain Eukaryota; kingdom Metazoa; phylum Chordata; class Aves; order Coraciiformes; family Meropidae; genus Merops; species Merops nubicus. The sequence goes on along the minus strand of NW_008625398.1, from coordinate 3,220 downwards.
GGTCCTGCTGGAAGCTCCACCCTCTGGAATTGCCAGAGGCCGTAAATCCTGGGATAGGTTGGGTTGGAAATGACCTTAAAGATCACCTCATTCCATGGGCAGGGCCACCTCCTGCTAGACCAGGTTGCTTAAAGCCCCATCCAACTCAATCTTGAACATCTCCAGTGATGGAGCACCCAGAACTTCTGCAAATCCGAGGAGGGGGTGGAGGGAGAGGAGGACGCTCCGTTGGGCATCATCCTCCTCCCTCTGGCTCTTCCCCACAGATCTGCTTTAAGTACTTCTGCCGCTCCTGCTGGCACTGGCAGCACTCCATGGAGGTCCTGCGCCACCACCGCCCACTGATGCGCAACCAGAAGAACAGAGACTCCAGCTAAAGAAGCCTCTTGAGGCCGAGGGAGAAAAAAGTCCTTTACTTTTTTTTCATGGTTGTGTTTGTTTGTTTTTTTTTTTTTTTTGCCATAGAAAGAAGCCTCTTGAGGCCGAGGGAGAAAAAATTCCTTTACTTTTTTTTCATGGTTGTGTTTGTTTGTTTTTTTTTTTTTTTTGGTGACCCCGCCAAGCGGAGAACGCATGAAGCGTGGTGCCAGACCTGGGGCTGGGAACGTGCTTCCTGAAGGACTTAACTGGGGAGGGGGAAAAAAAAGGCAAAAGAAAAACTACAAAAAAAGAAAAAAATTAACAAAAATCCTACATCCACATTTGCACTCGCTGGTCTTTTTGTTTCTGCACTAATGCACAGTGAATTTGGTCGTGGGGGTTCAGTTGGTAGGGTTTTTTTTGGGGCGAGGGGAAGCGCCCCTCAAATGATTCTGCAGTTCCCAGACTTCGGTTCCTAGTTTGAGAAGCAAAAAAAAAAAAGGTAAAAAAAACCTGAAACGAAGAAAAACCACTGATTTACCAAAAAAAAACCAAAAACAAAACAAAAAAAAAATAAAACTCTATCCCGAGGGCCACATGCGGCCTTGGCCCGGGGGTTTTTTTTGGTTTTGGAGTGGTGCAAAAGGCGCTTTTTTTCCTGCCACCCCTCGCAGCCCCAGCGGTGCCGCCGCAGGTCTCATGGCTCCGTTTTGTTGCCGTTGCCATACAGTGCCTTTCCCTTTCGTTTAACCCCCCACCCCAACGGCGCCTGAACCCCCCAAGAAACCTGTTTGGCCGCCGTTTTTTTACTGTAACAACACGGAGACTTTTTGCCTCTTCATTTAAACCAAAACCATAGTTCATATTTTACGCTGGAGGGTTTTTACCAAGTTCCTTTTTACACTCTTTAAGAACAGTTTTTAAGGTGTTTGAAAACAAGAAATTTTTTTTTGTTTCCTTGTTGTATTATTATTTTTTCCTTCCTTTTCCTGGCAGCTTTTAACATTATTGCGACTTGTGTCTGGGGGCTGCTGGCGGAACGTTGTAAATCGAGGGGTTTGCAACAGGACCAGGACAGGCTTTAATACCTATATTTTTTTGGTGTTTATTTTTTTCTGGATTATGAAACTGGACCGGATAAAGGATCTCTGAGCTGCTGTATATAGTTTTAAATAGTTTGTTGCACTTTTTTAAGTTGCACTTCAGGGGGGTTGATAGAGGTTTTTAATCGCACCGAGTCACACGACTTAACTTTTTCTTTTGTAACTAGCTAAAAAATAAAAAAATAAAAATAAAAAAGGGCTGCATTTCGGTGGACGAATGAAGGTTCATAGGAGCCCTTTCTCTTAGAGGGGACAAGTGTAATTTGTGTTTTTTTTTTCCCTTTTTCCTTTATAAAATGGTGCAGTCAACTGAAATGCTGCTGCTGGGATTTGAACTTTAATTATTATTTTTTTTTTTTTTTACTTTCCCCTCTATCAGAAGCTGTGTGCCAAAGAACCAGTGTCATAATTTCTCCCTCTTATTTTTTTTTTTTTTTCTCCTGCTGAGCTGATGTTGCATTGTTGCATATCCCAGCTGCTCTTTGTGGGGTTTTGTGAAGCTGTGTGTGAAGTCTCTACCTCATTGTAGTATATGCAGGCAAGACTGCACTCTCCTACAGGCGCGTGGAGTAAGCTGTGGTGTAGTTTTTGGCACATAATAAACACGTTGCAGCAAAAAAACCCACACCTTCTCGTGCTCCTTGGTCGTGTCTTTGGGTGGGGTCTCCCCAGCCTCAAGGGCTATGTGTTGCCTGTCGTCTGCCCTTGGTGTTGGAGCAGCTGGGAAGGGGCTGTGGGGGTGCTGGAGGGGGGCTTGTTTCTGGGGAGATGGGGTTTGGAGATTCCAGTTACCAAAGGTTCTTCCAGTGGGTGTCTCTGGGAGACTTTGCTCCAGTGGGAGCTCCTCTACTTCACAGCAGCAAGTGAGTCTTAGACCCTCATCTTCGATCCTCATGGTTGGAAGGGTTCTTAAAGATCAACTCATTCCAACCCCTCTGCCGTGGGCAGGGACACCTCCCTCTAGAGCAGGTTGTTCAAAGCCCCATCCAACCTGGCCTTGAACATCATCTGTAATGGAGCATCCACAACTTCCCTGGGCAACCTGTGCCTGTCTCACCACCCTCAGAGTGAACGTCTTTGTTTCTAATCTAAATCTCCCCTCTTCCCTGTTGAATCTGTCACCCCTTGTCCTATCACTTTAAGTCCATGAAAAAAGCCTCTCCTTAACTTTTTTGCAGGCCCCTTTCACATACTGGGAGGCCACAAGGAGAGCTCTCCCTGGAGCCTGTTCCTCTCCAGGCTGAACAGCCCCAACTCTCTCAGCCCGGTCTCCCCATACCTTGTGATTGGCCTTGCTGAATCTCCTGAGGTTCACATGGGCCCACCTCTCAAGCCTGTGAGATCCCTCTGCATGACATCAATGAGGGGAACAGGAGTGCCCAGTGTTCCCATGTACACTCCAACCCCACCTTGGGCCAAGGTGATTCTTTGATGGAGGTGATGGCCTCTGGGGCTCTCATCTGCAGGGCTCTGATCAGCACTTGGGGTGCAGTGGGCCTGCCCCCAAGTTCAAGGGCATCTTTGAGCTGCACCCAGCCTGGGGTGGCCACTCCTCATCTTTCCAGGCTGGGTGGCACTCCCAGGGAGGCCAGACACCTCCTCTTGGAGGTGATGGGAGCGTGCGGGCGCTCAGCGTCCTCCTCCATCACCACCTGAGGTGGGACCAGGTTCCACCAAACCTTCCCCTTTGGCCTCTGTAGACCTTGTGCCGGCTCCTGAGCCGCCCGGCGCGGGCGCTAGGACCTGGGCGGGACGGG
>NW_008625397.1:0-787 GCF_000691845.1 Merops nubicus | reverse complement strand
CACCCGCAGAACCAACCTGTGCCTGTATTGGTTTCCTCAATACACAAAAAGAAATACACAAAGGATTTAGTACATGTAGTGAGGGATGAAGATGAAGATGAACTGGGGCCACCATGAGAACAGCAGGAGGAGCTAGAGGTGGTCACCCAATCCCTGTCCCTGACTGAGCTGTGAAACATACAAAAGGATTTTAGCAGTCTATCAGCATCGAAGCAACCTGGCTGCTCCGATGCTGGAAAAATGGGGCTGGCAGTGTGGAAATAGAGGGGAAGGTGGCCAAGCAACTGGGATCCCGATCCAGAGAAGGGGGCATTGACAAGGCCGTTGGGAAAGAAACACAAGACCTCAGCCTTTGGAGGTGACTGTTGTCAGGTGTGAAGGAAAGGTAGGCCTTCAAGGAAGATGTCACATGTCAGCCAGTTCAAGTGGACCCCAATGGAGAGATGTATCCAGAACCTGAGAGAACTCGTGGTGCTGGAGTTGGTTTATGATGACCAGAATGATGACCAGTCACCCAGAGATCCAGATGAAGTCCAGTGCACACCACCCATGTGGTGGAAGTTTTTGCAACACCATCATATGGCAACTCCTTGGTGGCCGGGGACAAGCAGTGGATAAATGGTTGGGTCAGCCCTGGCAATATGAAGGAAGCCTCTCCTCCTCCCTACAGGCCTGTGTTTCATCTGCGAAGGAACTGGCCTGCTGTTGCCTTGCAACGGCATGGCGACCTGGTTCAGGTACGGCACGGCGACCAATCCTTGGCCGCTTGGACCACGTGCACACAGAC
>NW_008625396.1:44467-46903 GCF_000691845.1 Merops nubicus | reverse complement strand
GTGTGAGTGGGGAGTGTGGGGTTTGTCCCTGTGGGGCTGGAGGAAGGGTTCTGCAGGGGACCCCTCTGCCCAGCTGGAGGGAAGCAGTGGGGTCCCTCTTGGGTGGCTGAGCCCCTGGAACAGGAGGGTGTCTGGGACAGGACGTGGCATTTGTGTCCTGAGTGGGCCAGAGGAGGGAACAGCCTGAATATGCTCCTGGTGAGCTGCCAGGGCCCAGTGGGACATCACCCCCATCTTCACGTGGGGCTCGAAGGCCAGGGACAGGAACCTGAGCAGGGTGTTTTCTGCGGGAGGCCGCTGAGCTCCAGGGGTTTCTCCTGGGTTTCCATGGGGATTTGTGCTTGTTAGGAAGTCACAGGGCTGGCAACACCACGGTGACCACAGCGAGCCCTTGGCTGTGAGCCTCATCCCTGGCACGTGTGTGGCTCAACATTTCACAGGAGCAAGAGGCAGAACCGAGGCTGGATCAGGGCTGGAGCCAAGAGACACCAGGAAGGGGTTGGGGGCTTGAAGACCACTGCATGAGCTACCACTGCAAGGCAGAAGCTGCAGAAGAGGTTCAGAGGAACAGGGACCCCTCAGCAGAGGGCACAGGGGTGGCCAGTTGGTATGGGTGTCCCAGAGAGTGGGGCCAGGGGACAGACAGAGCCACGCAGCCTCTTGCTCCGTCACTTCTCTGTGCTGGGCAGGCTCTTCCTCACCAGAGGCATGAGGCCAGGATGTGGTGTGACCAAGAGAAGGTCCTTCACTCTTTGCTGCATCACCCAGGGTCCCTGCCCAGAGTTTCCACCATCTAACACAAGACCTGGGCACTGGAGAAGCAACTCCAGAGAGGAGCATCAACAGAGGAAACAATTTTTCTTCACATTATCCCTTTCACTGGCATTATTAGTCATGGAAAGCCATGACGACCTGACAACCAGCTCTTCCCTCTCTGCAAACCACCCCCAACGTCCCCTCCAACCCCACCAGTGGATTCCCAGCAGGACCTCCCTGCTGAATGCTGCTGGGACACGGGCAGCCCAGAGCATCCTCCCCATCGCTGCTGGGGCTGGCTGGGGAGGAAGAGTCCTGCAGTGGCGGCTGGTGCCTGCTGCTGTGCAGCCAAAAAGCCTCCTAAAGGTGCCCTCCAACCACCCAACATGGTCGGCTGGATTCTGTTCCTTCTGTGAGACAGCTCCCAGGTGATGTGCTGCTGTTCTCCCTGTCCTCAGCAAACCTCGCTGCCTCGCTGGAGAAATCTGTAATCCTGGTTTTAAAGGAAAAAAAAAATAACCCAAACCCAACACAATAGGAAGAAAGATGTCAAGTTGGTTTGACAGGATCTCTTTTACATAAATCCCTGTTGATTGGCATTAATTATATCACCCTTTCTGATTCTTTATTCACTGCATTCCGTATCAGCCGTTCCATTATTTTGCCTGGGATCAATGTCAGGCTGACAGACTTGTAATTACCCACGTCCTCCTGTTTCCCCTCTTAAAATATTAGGCCAACCTCCACTTTTCTCCCAGGGCCCTGGAAATTCCCGTGTGCTCTGCACCATACCAAAACTCAATGGCAGTGATCCAGGACGTGCTTCAGCCAAGACTCCAAGCCAGTGGTTTTCCTTCCTGGAAGACTGCAAACCCCTGATGCCGAGCGTCTCCCTTCAGCTCCTGAGCAGAGCCCACTGTTTTCCTCTCCATGGTTGTCCTCTTTCCAAATGCTCAGCAGAGCCGTGTGCTGACAGCTTCTGCCTGCTCTGCACGCACTGACCTTCTCCCAGTGCCATCTCCTAATGCCACCACTGTCACCAGGAGCCCGGCAGGCTCAGCCTCCGTGTAGCTCTCGGAGCACCGACAGCCCTTACGCCGTGCAGCCTTTTGAGAGGGTGGGATTTGCTGTGCCAGGAGGTGGGAGAGGATGGGTGGATGGGTCAGTGGCCGTTCTGGGCTGAAAGATGATGGGAACGCAGCCTGGCTTGCTTCCCACCCAACCTCACTCCTACTCTGGTGACACCCTCACCCCCTCTGCAGCCTCACCCTTCCCAAGGAGCAGGATGCTCTCCTGCAGCCACTTCAGCCCAAAGTTCTCCCAGCTTCCCTTAACCCTGTGCTCAGCCTACTCATCCTCAACTCCATCTGTGCTCTCAGTCTCCCAGGTCTGCCCAGAGCTGGTCTCCAGCTTTCTGCACCCTGGCAGCTCTCGTGTCCCTCTGCTCTTCCCTGCAGTCCTCCCTTCTGGCACTCTCTCAGCCTCTTTGCACCAGATGAGAAGATGAGCATCACATCATCAGGGTAAAGAATTGAATCCCACCAGTACCTCATTTGTGGTACCTGGACACCCTGGGTGAGACCAGCCCACCATACCACACAGATTTGTGAAGCCAGGGAGTCAGTGATGCCCTGGTGTCCTGGGCTGTGGATATGGCTTTCCAGCCATGAGTTCAAAGCC
>NW_008625396.1:36861-44258 GCF_000691845.1 Merops nubicus | reverse complement strand
AGATAATCTAGTTTGAAACCCCCTGCCATGGGCAGGGACACCTCCCACTAGAGCAGGTTGCTCAAAGCCCCATCCAACCTGGTCTTGAGCACCTCCAGGGTCAGAGCATCCACAACTTCCCTGGACAACCTGTTCCAGTGTCTCACCAACCTCAGAGTGAAAACCATCTTCCTAATTTCTGATCTAAATCTCTCCTCTTCCAGTCTGAAGCCATTACCCCTTGTTCTATCACTACAAGCCCTTGCAAAAAGTCCCTCCCCAGCTTTCTTGTAGGCCCCCTTCAAAAGGCCACAGTAAGATCTCCCCTCTCCCTCTTTTCTCTTCTCCAAACTGAAAAACCCCAGCTCTCTCAGCCTGTCCTTGTAGGAGAGATGTTCCAGCCCTTGGATCATCTCCATGGACCCTCTTCTGGACCTTCTCCAACAGGTCCATGTCTTTCTTGTGTTCCCAGTGTGACTCTCAGGCTGTGGATGATTTCCATTTGACTGTAAAGATGGACTGCTCTGCACATGTCCCACCCTCTGTCCTGCCCTGGGGATCAGGAGGAAATGGTGGAGCAAGACCATGAGGCAGCTGCATGATCCTGAGCCAGGAGCAGAAGCACGCAAGGTCCTGGCAGCACCCTGCTCACTGTACTCAGTGCTGGTGACGTTGTCAGCTCTCCTCATGTCCCAGTCTGCACAGAGCCACCGTGGAGCTCCTCAGCTAGGTCAGACATCAGCTGGAGGTGAAGGGGGTAGCAGATGGCAGCGAGCTGGGCAGAAACCTGGCCTCAAATTCAGCTCAGGTCTCAAAGAGGAAAGCTTTGGGGATGCAGAACAAGGCTGAGAGATGAAGAACTGATGCACTAGCTGATTTGTCTGGTTCACACAGGACTGCCCTGACTGGCCAAGGAACCCTTCAAGAAGTTGGACAAAGCCCACGATCCGTGAGAGCCTTTCCTTCCCATCCCACCCATCAAAGGGAGCTGGATGAAGGCAGCAGGGCTGAGGAAGTGCTGAGGGGAGCAGGACAGGGAATGAACCACGTAGGAGCAGAAGGGCTTTGGTAGAGTCCCCAGTGAACTGGGGAGAAATGTTCTGACGTGGGGAGCTCTGGGGTGTGAGGAGCCAGGGGGCTCAGGACAGCCCGGGCAAGGAGATCCTGGTTCCCATTTATCCCAAAGCCTCAATTCTGCCCACGAAAAGGCCTCCAGTGGGACGGCCCTTGGTGCTCTAGGTGATGGGCAGGGGAAGCCACACACCCACCATCTTCACGTCCAGTTGCAAGCCACCATTGCCCCGTCCCATTCCCTCACTAGCCCATCCCAGTGGCACAAGGGAAAAAAGGGGGTTTTGGAGCCGAGGAAGGCTGAGATCATTCAAGCAAAGCATTATCTGTGTGCTGGTGGGAGTGGGGAGCGAGGGCAGCCCCGTGGGGAGCAGCGCCTGGATGAAACCTGCTGCTCCTGAGCAGGAGGGACAGGCCCATCCCAGGGGCCCCACAGCAAAGCTGAGCCACCCCGGGCACTGCCCACGTCCCTTCCCACACCTCAGAGTGTGCAGGAGGAGGAAAGGGAGTTCAGCATCCCCAGGGAGATGTAGGGAAGAGAGAGACGTGGAAAACCAGCATCTCTCCTGCTGTCCCCACTGTCACACCCCACGCCAGCTCTGCTCTGCCTGCTGCCCTCCACCTGCCCACGAGGTAGGGACAGCTCTGAGGGGTGAAGGGGCACATCTGGAGAGATCTGCAGAGATGTGTCTTCATTTACAGGCTTTGGCTGGAAAATCAGGAGGATCATCAGCATCTGAGACTGTGCCTCTGACCCTCGCACCCCATCCTGCCTTGACAGAGCCAGGGCTGATTTCATCCTGCTGGCACTGGGTGCAGGCTTGTCCTGAGAGGATGCTTTGACATATTTTACATTTGCATGAGATAACTGGCACTTGAGAGCCTTAACTGGAGAGCTGCAAAAGTGTTCTGCTTTCTGCTCCTCTGAAGGCAGCATGGCCATGAATTCTCTCTCTGCTGCACGAGCAGCCTCCCCACTGCCCCTGCATGTCGTTAACCAGGCTCCTCAAAGCTCCTGGGTGAGGTGGAGGGACCCAGCCTGCAGGCACATGGATATTTTACCCCTGGAGTCCTGGGGAGGGGACAGGAGCTCCCGTGGGTGCCGGTGGGATGAGAGCCAAGCCGGGGCACAGCATCCCCCTCCCTGTGATCCCACGGGCAGATGTATCCACAGACACCCGTGGAGCATGTGGAAGAGGATGGAGACAGAAGGCTACAGACAAATAAGGAGGCAAGCCTTCAGGAGCATGTGTCTGTCATAAGATACTCCCTCGCAGAAATTTTGGAAACCTTAGAAAGAGTTTTTGCTCAATGTTATTAATTAAGGCAAAAGAATCCCCATATGGAAAGAGAAACAGTCAAGTTATATTTTTGCTAAATACGCGGCACCATATGGTAACATACAGAAAATTGGCCACATAGGCAGCCGAGAATATATGTTACCATATGTTCGTATGGGCTTTGTAATTTCTTTGTTTTTGAAAGAGGGCATTGTCTTGTGGGGCAGAAATGAGCAGCCCACCCCGGGGAGAAGGAGAAACATCACAAGCTGCTTTTGCTGAACGGAGCCCAAAGAAGCAACCCAACCACCTGGCCTGGGGGCTGCCTGTGCGGGCAGGGAGGATGAGGCGGCGTGAGGACAGCTCTTCCTCCCCACTCCTCATCCTCCAACGTACCCTGCACGGCTCACAGCCTGGTGTGCAGCCTGGGGAGAGCCGGGGGAGGAGGAGGAGGAGGAGGAGGAGGAGGAGGAGCGAAGAGCTTCCCTTTTCTCTTGTCCCCAGGAACCCTTGATTTCCCTCCAGCAAAAGCAAAAGCAGAGAGAGGAAAGGCTCTGCTGGGAAGGCCGTGGAGACCTTGGGAAAGAGCCAGGAGCTGCCGTGCACAGCCCAGGAGCTGAGCCCAGGGCCCCGGGGTGCTGCCGGGGCGTGCGAGGCGTGTCGCAGGGGTACGGGCTGTCCAAACGCCTTGCCCTGCAGAGGGGGCTGTGGCAGGAGGGGTGCTGCACGTTTTGCACCCACACGGACAAGCCCGGGATGCTTTCACATCAGCTGGGTTGCATCTCACAGACCCCCCGAGGGGGTTGCAATGAGCAGCAGGGTCAGGAGCAGCTCAAAGGGAACCGAGCTGCAGCTGAGAGCTGCTGGCACCCCGGGGCTGGTGGCTGCGTGTGCCACGGCCGTGGCAGAGTGTGCAGGGGAGGCTTTGGGGCTGTGCTCGTGTGTGCTGAGCTCTCACTGAGCTTATCCCCCAAAACAACTGGACTGGGGCTCTCTGAAGAGCGTGAATGTGTATGTCTGCAGACACGTGCACGCCTTGCTCGTGTGTGCTGAGCTCTCACTGATCTTATCCCCCAAAACAACTGGATTGGGGCTCTCTGAAGAGTGTGAATGTGTATGTCTGCAGGCATGTGCACGCTTTGGGGGCTGTCATGTACCCTGCAGGGAGGTTGTCATGGTAGGAGATGGCCCATGGCATGGCGATAATGTCCCCAGAGCCCACAGGCCCAGACATGTCCACTGGGGTGCAGGGCTGTCATGTACCCTGCAGGGAGGTTGTCATGGTGGGAGACGGCCCATGGCATGGCAATAATGTCCCCAGGGACCAGAGGCTCAAGCATGTCCCCTGGGGTGCAGTGCTACCCCCCCAACCTCCCCCCAGGAGGACAGAACAGCCACGGCCCTGATGGCAGAGTTTGCTGTGCAAAGGTTTGAATTTGAAATTGAATAAAGGCAAGTGTAAAGTCCTGCATCTGGGGAGGAACAGCCCCGTGCACCAGTACGGGCTGGGGGCTGAGCCAGTGTCATCCTGGGGTGCATGAAGAGGAACGTGGCCAAGAAGTCGAGGGAAGTCATCCTCCCCCTCTGCTCTGCCCTGGTGAGGCCCCACCTGGAATGCTGTGTGCAGCTCTGGGCTCCTCAGTTCAGGAAGGACAAAGAAGTTTTGGGGAGGGTCCAGCACAAGGCTGTGAAGATGATCAAGGGCCTGGAGCACTCATCACATGAGGAAAGGCTCAGGGGCTGGGGATGGTTAGCTCAGAGAAGAGGCGGCTGAGGGGGGATCTTATTAATGCTTATAAATATCTAAAGGGTGGGTGTCAGGAAGATGGGGCTACGCTTTTCTCAGCCTGGTGACAGGACTAGGGACAATAGCCACAAGCTGGTGAACAAGAGGTTCAACCTGATGATAAGGAAGAACTTCATGTCGATGAGAGTAACAGAGCACTGGAACAGGCTGCCCAGGGGGGGGATGGAGTCACCATTTCTGGAGACTTTCAATCAAGGCCTGGATGTGTTCCTGGGGGATGTTCTCTGGGTGATCCTGCTCTGGCAGGGGGGTTGGACTAGATGATCTTCTGAGGTCCCTTCCAACCCCTAACATTCTGTGAATCTGCAAAGGTGCCCCAGCTGTTTGTCCTGCTCAGTACAGCCCTAATCACTTCTAACAGGTTTTTCCAGCTCCATTTTCCCCTCCATTTATGTTAATCCTCCTCCTCGGCCAGGCTGGAGCTCTGCCTTTGTGGGCACAGCCCCAACCCCTGAGCACAGCCCCAGCAGCACCCGCTTGGCTCTGGTGAGCTCATGCCCTGCAGCTCCTCCTGAAGCCACCGTTTGATCCACAGCCTCAGGAGCAGCATTTCAGGGCGTGTGGCCAGCTGATGAACAGGCAGTGAGTCTGCGGGCTCCTGGCCTTCCTGGCTGCCCTGGACTGCTGCAGAGGTTTTGATGCAGGGCTGCAGAGAGCGTTGCCTGGCTCGGTGGCAATGCATCCTTGTTTCCAAACCTGGCCCTGGGCTGGACCCTCAACAGTCATACCTGGTGAGGAAACTGCTAGCAGAGGTCTCTGCTAGCAGACAGCTGGAGATTTGGTCCCAGGTCTCTTTGCAGCCCTGGTACACATGGCTCAGCTCTTTGCTACAAATGCACCTGGCAGATGCTAAATGCTTGCTCTACACACAAAGTCCCTCTCTGTGAGCAGCAGCCCCTCTTACTGGAAATTCTTTGCTCTTCTTGTGCTGCCTGCCCTGCCTTGTGCATGGAAAGGACTCAACAGCAAATATGTCCCTTGGTCCCAGAACAGTGAAGACTGCAGCAAAACTGTCTCCCAACTGGGAATAAAGGCTGCTGCTGTCTGTGAGCTGAGGCATAGCACCCGGGGTCTCCATCCCACCCAGCACTCTGGGGGCTGTACCCACTCCCCACTGTGTTGCTTTCCTCCAGACACGGGGTGGGACCAGTGCTGGAGAGTCCCTCTGTCCTGGAGCATGTCATGAGCTGTACGGCCTCTGGCACCTGGTGCTGCAGCTCAGGAGATGATGGAAGATGTGGGAGGCCTGGAGGCTGTCTGCCTACCCAAAAGTGCTGCATGGGTTGTAACAGTCTTGGCTGAGACTCTTGGACCTTGTCTGCCACCACCATCCTGCAGGAGATCCGTGAGGTGCCTGGGGTGAACATGAATCCTAACCTCCTTGTGTGATGCGGGGTGAGGACTGGAAGGGGCTCCGACCCCTGCACCCTCGTGGGAAGTGTTTTTAAGGGGCTGAGCTTTTCCTCCCTGGCTTCTCCCAAGCGGGAGGGTGGGCTGGAGAAGGGGGGCTGTGGCTGGCAGAGCCCAGCACTCAGGGCTGGGACAGGCTGGAGGGCACTGAGCAGGGGGAGTCTCAGCCCGTGATGCTTGTACGACCTGTGCCCTGCGAGGCAGCCTCCAAATCTGCAGCAGTGCCTCGATACAGCCCCTCTGGGTGCCTGGGGCAGGACATCTCCAGCCAGACTAGGGAGCTGGAAAAGGACCCTTTGCAAGGGGGCCAGCTGGGCATCCACCTCCTCAGAGATCACAGAGCCATGCAGGGGACAAAAGCCTGATGCAGAACCAGCCGGGACTGAGCAGGGGCCATGCGCCCCCCCCAAACCCTCAGCTCAGACCTCAGGCGGGGGCAGGCAGACCTCCCCCCCTGCCTTCACGCCTGCCTCGAAGGCCAGCAGGACCTCCCTCTCTGCTGGGGCAACCTCTCCCCAGCACGCAGAGCAGCTGTGAGCCCTTTGTGCCGAGGTCTGGGTGGCTCCGGCCGCCCAGCCAGCGCTCCCCGCCGCCCGCCGCGCCTCGGACTCCACACACGCAGAGGCAGGGCTCGCTTCCAGCCCCACTTCTAAGCCCCCCCTTGGCTTTGGAGGAGCTTCATTAAAAGGAAACACAAACCAGAAGCAGAAGGAAGCACTTTTAAGTTGCTGGCAGCTTTGCCTGCCTATGAGTTATGAGGTCTTGCTTTATTCATGGGGCAGAAAAAAAAAAATGCTTATCTCCTCAGAGTCCATTATGTTTCATTTGGAGCCCGGGTGCAATCGGTGCTTTGGCAGAAATATCCCCCTGCCCCACTCACCCCTCCGAAACTTTATCTCCCTATTTCATTACTGGGAGTTGCGCTCGCCCGGGTTTATCAGGGGTGATGGAGTGGATTGCTGACTTCTCTGCTGTCCTAGCAAAAATGAGGATGGAGACATTCTGCTCCAGGTTCCTGCTATTTTCAGAGACCTTGGCTGCATGATTTATTCATAAAAAAGCCATTATTTATGCCAAAGAAAGAAGACAGAACGGGTTAGCTTTTTAAGTGCTTATAATGCATTATATGGTACCTTAGCCTGCCAGACATCATTTATAATTGTAGAATCCCTTAACCTCCTTTTTCTCTTTTTCCTACCCTTCACATCAGTGCGGAGGGTGATAGCAAACTCGGTAATTAGCAGAAGTTGACAGATGTGGCAAGGAGAGGTAAGGTGAAATATCATCGAAGGAGACGTTTCCCCAGCACCTAAGTGAAGAGAGACCCTCCCTCCTCCCAGGCTTCATCTCCCAGCACAGGCAGCGCAGGGAACTGAACGCCACCACCAAGGCATTAGTTCGTAGGGTCTGATGCTGGGGTCTGGCCAAGCCTCCAGCTCCCAGCCTCTGACTTTTGTGATGGCCTGCAGGTATCCCAGCCAGTTCTCATCTTGAAAAGGGTCCTGAGAAACCCATCCCTGCTTTCACTCAGGGACAGCATCTTCCACGTCCCCACTGCTGCCACCAGCATCCCGGCTGTGGGTGCTCCTGGTGGAGGTTCTCCAGCCCTGGGACGTGCCAGGAACTTGCTGTGTCACAGACATTGTGGGCACCTATGAACTCCTCACCCTCACTGCAGACCTGGGGGCACCTAAAGCCCCAAGGCTCCCTTCCTCACACAATGAAAACCACCATCAGGACAGCATTAGCCAGAAAAAAAACAGTGAACCCCAAACTTGTAAAATGGGATGGAGTTAAAGAGCACAGAGGCTGTGGGCTGAGGCTGGGGCTGGGGCTGCGCGGGGGTCGGG
>NW_008625396.1:29382-36830 GCF_000691845.1 Merops nubicus | reverse complement strand
AGCAGCAGGAGCTCAGCCATCTTCTCTTAACACCGTAGCAGCTGCTGGGACCACAATTTCTCACCAACGAGAGCTCTCGGGGTTTTACTCCTGCATCTGAGAGTACGTTGGACCCTGTTGCCTGAGCTGGGTTGGATGGGTCCCGTCCAGCCAAAGTGCTTCCTCTTCACTGTTTCTGTCACCAGCCCCAGGCACTGAGGGAGGAACACCATCCTGGGCAGCACCACACAACCTTCTGTCTCCAGACCTGAGCTGTCTCCTGCAAAACAAGGCCCTAAGGATGATTTTAAACATCTCCACGTGTTCTGGATCTGCTGGTCTCACGTAGCCTGTGTCCCCACATCATTGCTCAGGGGCTCATCAAGGCTGAAAGCAGATGGAAAGGGGATCATACCCTGGGTCCTGAAGGAAACCAGTATAACCCATTCTGTGGTGGGCACAGAGATGTTTTAAGAAGAAAGTGTAATTCTTTGCTAATGAAGGTAGCGTGTGTTTGGGACTGGCCTGAGTAGCACTGGATCCAACCTTTGCAGGGACTGGAGCAGGGGAGAGGGTTGTCCCTGCAGAGTGGGCAGTGCTAAGGAGGAAAGGGGCTGATTCCCCAGGTAGGGAAGGCTGCCTGGGGCATTCCCCATGGGGTGCAAGACGATGGCCAAGGGGCCAGAGACCCCAGCCAGGTCACCCCAGATCGGGGGCGAGGAGGGGAGGACGTGCTGTGCATGTTCCCACCTGACACGAGGCGCCCACGCTCTGCACCGTGAGACGAATCACAAGAAAAACAATTAGCTCCTTGGAGGTGAGAGGTGGCCTTCCCCTCCAGCTTCTTCTCTAAGCTGGTTTCAAGTAGGAGAAAATCCCCATTAAAAGGTAGTGCCATTTCCAAGATCCTCGAGTTCAAAAGCAGAGCGAGAAATCTCAGCTCTGATTTTCCTTTTTAAGCCTAAGATAAATAAAAATGGAAGAGACGGGAAATAATGTAATGTAATCATCAAGGAGAGAAACCAAAGGCTCGGCTCTCACACACACACACACGCACAAATATAAACACACAGAGAGAACACATTTTAAAACCAATTAAAATCCCTTTGCAGAGAGAGCTCTTTCACCCACTCTCCAGGATACAGGCTATCTGCTTCCTTGGCATGCTGTATATGAATAATTAAAAGCTAAACATATGTTAAAAAATGCAAACAGTACATGATCCTGCAAACTTCTTCTCCTTATTATTATTTCCACAAGAAAGCTGTTAAATGGTTCGAAAACTCCTGAAATACGCCAACCTTGGCATGTCGTGTGGCTCCCTGCTTCGGCTTGGAAGGAGTTAAAACCATTTGGCAGAGACTAACCCATTAGGCCTAATAATTATGAAATTATAGAGGTACTCAGGTGACTGTTAATTTCACACATACTGTTCAGCTCTGTGGCTAATGAGAGCCTGAAGAACTCAAGTGCCTCATCTTTCTTGTTGAATGGTGACCTGCAATTAATGAGCTTCTGCAAGAAAAGGCAGCATTTTGCACTTGGGGCTAATAAGATGGCTTTTGTGCAGCAGCATTGTGATACCAGGAGCTTTCGAATGAAGATTAAGAACTTTTCCCCTTATTTATTTATGAGCTCTACGCCGTCCAAGAGACCACACATGCAGAGAAGCGGCCCTGGTGTGAGTCTTGGAAGAAACTTAAGAGCACGGTTCCTCCGAGGCAATTGCACAAATCCTCCATCTCCATGCTGAGCAGCAGTAAGATGGAGATGGCAGTGGAGCAGCTGCAGAGCGATGCCCCGTGTTGGGGAGGAACAGGGCAGGTGTGGTCCCAGGGAAAAGAAACAGCCCGAGACCTCCCTTCACCCTGTCAGTGTCACACTCACCCATCCCTGCAACGAAGACCCCAAAATAAGCCCCTCACAGCCAGGAGTGACCCAGCACAACTCCTGCCTTCCCAGCCATCTCCAGTTCAGGAGGTGCACTGAGACTCTGAAGTCAGCCCCAGAGGTTTCCAGAGATGCTGACACATTTTCTGCCTGTTTCCAGCCTTGTACAAGGGCTGTGGAAGCTGGTTGGCTGTGATGGGCATGGGCAAAGCCCCAGGACTGGAGCTGCTGGGCAGAGCAGCCCAGCCTGAACCCATCAGTTGGCTGCAGCCTTCCAAGAACACGTTTGGTAGAACCTGGGGTCTCCCTGACCTCGCTCTGTCAGCGTTTGGCTCGTTATTCTTGGTGGTAGCATCATCATAATCATTATTATTAACTCTGGTTTCTCTTTAAGTGCCTGCTTGCATTGACATTTGCTTTATACACACAGGTATGAAGTAATAAACCCCTACCAGCTGAAGGCAATGAGCCTTTTCTGGGTACTCACTCAATCACCTGTCTTTGAGAAGCTCCAAAGTACCTCCTCCAACAGTCCTGACCATTTCCACCTCCTTCAAGTGACCATCTGAGTCTTGATCTTGCTCTGAGCTTGGGCATTAGCAAAAAGTGGAGAAGGTGGCCCAGGACACGGGTATCCCTGTTATCCTGGTGTCCCTGGTCCTTGCTCACTGGCCATGCGTGGGTTGGGAGCCCATGCTGAGGAGATCCAGTGGTGCCTGGCTCTGGTTTGTGCTCCTGCAGTTCTCTGTCATTAAAGCCTGTGCCCTCTCCAACCTTCTGGAGACTCTAGCTGATCTGCCAAGAGTTTCCCAAGTCTCACAGAGGAGATGGCTGAATGCCTTCCCCAGCAAGGTCTGTCCTCTCTTCTTGGGCAGGTACTGGTTCTCCACAGACACGTTCTTCTAGTGCTCTTTTGCCAGGATAGGATGAAGATGGTGGGTCCCAAATGCTTCTCAGCCTTGGCCTATCCACAAAAGGCTGGGAAAGCTCTTGGCCTGGGCACTGCTATTTGAGGTGGGTACTCTTTGCTCTGGCAGCTCTCTGAAGATGCTGGCTGTTTTCTCTGTGCCTTCAGGGGCTGATTACTGCACCCTGGGACCATTCAAGATAGTTACCCCCTGCTTGACAGCCCTGTGCCGTGGCTGATGTAGGAGCAGAACAGATGATAGTTTATGGACCTGCTGCTGACCCTGCTCCAGGACAGCCAAACTTTCATTTAAAACCTGCTGTGAATAGCTGCTGCTTCATCTGCCCCAGTTTCTTTGAGGCTGCAAGCAGGGCACACAGGTCTCTGCCTGGTGGGTGGCTGGTGGGTGTCTCTTCACATTATTTCTGCAGTCAAATCTTTGAGTTCTTCAGACTAGAACAGCACAGAAGATCAATGGAGCCCCAACCTGGCCAGACCTATGGAAGGCCCAGGAATGATCATCCAGAAGGACCTGCAGGCAAAGGAACAGCTTGTCTCTGCAGACAGCAGACACAGGTCCTCCTGTTCCTGCAGGAGCTTCTCCTCACCAGGCAACATTGCCCATGACCTCCTCTAGCTAGACACTGGATGCTCCTCCTGACCTGGGTGAGACATCAGCAACTCAGATGCTCTTGAAGCCACCCCACAAGCCCCAGTTGCTCCAACAAACTGCAAGAAAGGCTGTTTGGGGAGGTCCTGTCCATCCCTGAGGCAAAAAGCCTCCTTCTGTGTCCAGCGTGCCTGCCTGAGCCCTCCAGGTCCATGGGGTGAGGTGACTGGCTGGGCAGGGGGTCATTGGTACCAGCAGAGGGGAGTTCAGAGATGCCCATCAGCTCCTGTTTGTCTGTTCTCAGTGGGAACTGTCACACCCATGCCCTGTGGGGACACCTGTGTCCAGGCAGCAGGACACCTCATGGGCATGTTCTCCTCCTGGCTCCCTGGCCCATGGCTCCCCTGTGGGTTCACCCATCGCTGTGACTGTGACCTTGGTCTTAGGGGCAACCAACCACACAACCAGGGCTCTGCCACGGTGGCCCAGGGACAGAGTTAAGGTCACCCCATGGCTTTGAAGGAGACAATCTTCCTTTCCAGGAGCAGTGGATTTCATTCTGTCATTACATCCTGACTTCCCACCACTCCCCTGTCCCCATGCTCCAACCTCCAGCATCACCAAGCCTGAAGAGCCCCAGGAGATCCCTGCCCAGCACGTTGCCCTCACTGCAGGCAGGCTGCAGCGCCTGGGATGCTCATACAGGAGCTACCCACGCTCCCTCACACCCTTCCCTCTCCCTCCTGTGTGACAGCAGCACTCGCTCTCGTGTCCCCACCAGAGGTGGCACATCCCCAGCCACCCCTCAGAGCCGAGATGCTGGTGCAGAGGCTCCTCGGGGGCACGCTGCCCTGTGCTGCAGTTTGGAGGCAGCCAGCCTGATCCAGTGAGATGTTCCTCTGCCAAGCAGCGACCTGGGCTGGCACAAACTCTGCATCCCAGTCCCCCTCCCCATCGGGGACCTGGTTGGGATGACTTCCTCCAGCTGACAGAGAACGAGAGGTGTCATGTCAGGGGGAGCTGTGCCACGCTGACGAGCTGGGAGGAGGAGGTGTGGGCTGTCAGGAGCTGGCACGTGGCTTTCCATGGGTGGCCTTTGGTTGTTTTGACTTCTTATCTTTAAAGTCAATCATGTGGCCACATGCACAGCACCCTTCACTGGCACGGGGAGCAGGAGAGGCACTGAGATGTGTCTGACAAGGTGGGTGATGGGTCCTCCTGCAGAGCCTTGAGTGGGCTGGGGGAGGGAAGGAGGAGCTGTGGAGGAGGTCTGCTCTCAGCCCTGTTGGGACTGGGGGGGCTGAGGGGGAGCTGCCTCCTCCCAGCCTTGTCCAACACACGCTGCTCTCCTCCCAGGGCTGCCCAGCATCCCCTCCTTCAGCCAGACAGCCTCCATCACTCCCTGCCTCTTCTCCTGGGCTTGCAGCTGGCAGAGACAGATGCTCCCTGGCTGGTGAGTCTCTCCCTCCTCCAGGAAAGCTGCATTCAAACGTTTTGCTCATTGGTGCAAATGACAAAACAAGAACGTGCGTCTGAGTCTCTAAAAATGTCTCGTTTTCTCTGTGGAGGAGCTGGAAGGCCAGTGCTCATAGCACGGTGACAGGGCAGGGACATTCCCCTTTCCCCCTCAGGCACCCCCAGCTTAACAGTGAAGGTGTTTAGGTGGAGAAAAAAATGCTCTTTCAGGATTGTCTGGGGGTCTGCGTGGGAGCTTTGCTTTAGCCCAGCAGCCCCTCCCTGCTGTTGTACAGGGGTAAATCTGGCCTCTCCTTGGCTAGAGAAGAAATAGCCACCAGTGTGCAGGCTCAGGCATCCAGCAGACCTGGAGGCAGGTCTGGCAGGAGCTCCTGGGTGCACAGTGACCAGAAACAGTCCCTGCAGTGGCTGTGTGTGTGTGTGTGCAGTCTTAGGAGGGACCATATGGCTGGGCTGAGCTCCCCTGGTCCATCCACTGCCCACAACATCCTCCTCCTCCCCTTCTTCTTTGGGCTCCACCCACTTAGGCCACCGTTTTCTTGACACCCAAAGCCCATGGCTTCCCCAGCAGAGCCTGGGGCTGAGCTGGTGCATCTCACAGCCTGTGCTCCTGCTTGCACACCCCAGGAAATGCTTGGCCATGCTGTCCTGTAGGATTGCTCCAGGTCACTGTTGGGTTTGTCTTCATGTGGCCTCTTCCTTGTCTCATTCCCAGGCTGCAATGAAGAGAAAATTCTACCTGAGCCCCCCCCAGGCAGCCCAGCCCTGCTGCCAGGTAAAGAGCTACTGCATCTCCTGCAGAGCTTCCTGAACACCTCGTCCTGCCTGACATCTGCCTCCCCTCCCATCCACCTTTCTGGAACTTGCCTGGGAGAATATCTTGAGAAACCCTGTGAAAGGCCTGGCACCTATCTGGGTACACGACACCTCCTGCTTCCCCCTGCACCAGACCTGCTGCTCTGCTGGATGAGGAAATTAGATTGTGCAACACTTTGCTCCTGACAAACCCAGGCTGGTTGTTACTCATTTCCTTGTTATCCACTGCAGGCTTGCAATTGCTTGTTTGATTAATTGTTCCAGTGCTTTTTGGGGAATTGGAGTTAAGCAGACTGGTCGGGAAGTCCCAGCTCTCTGCAGAGTTTACCCTTTCCCCACCTCAGAAGCTGCTCATCACAAAGGGTTGATGATGAGTTTGGTCGCAGAGCCCCACAATGACCCTGTCTCTCCACGCCCTTCAAACCCACACTGGGCTAGCTGCTGCTTCTGTGTTAGCCTGAGAGCTTTCCCCATTGCCACCCATCCTGTCTGCACCATGAAGGAGGGAGATGCTGGAAGCATCTTTGCCCTCCTGCAGTTGCCCCTGCCCTGCCCTGCAGAGGGGCTCTCTCTGGTGCTGATGAACCCCAAGGCATCTGTTTGGAACTGCAACATGTTGGGGGGATGCAAATGGCTCCTGTCCATCTGTGTCTTCTCCCATCTTCTGGCACCTTGGCACATCCTGGGAAGGGGAAGAGTGGGTTTTTGCTGTGCCACCATCGAGACAAGCCCTTGTGCTCCCCTTGGAGTGTCCAAAGGCCCTTGGGCAAGTGTGTGGCACCACTGAAACCCCACCAAGGAGCACAGAGCATCCCCTCTGTAGCATACACAAGAGCTGCACAGGACCTGGGCAGGAGGGATGGAGGCTGGACCTGTCTCATGACCACCAGCAAACATCTCTCCTGTCAACGATGATGCAGCCTGTGCAGAGCAGAAGGGACATGGAACAATAGTAAGCTGATGATATGTTTGATAATGAGTGGCATCATGGCCTTCGTCATCCTCATCCTGGGGAGACAAGACCTGCAGGGAGCTCAGGGTGAAGTCTGCAAAGAGGCAGGTGAGGTGGCTGCACCAAGCAGGGGTGGGGAAGGCTTTGGGAAGCTCAGCAGAGGAGGCAGCAAGGCTGGACCTTGCCTGGGGCTCTGCAACCTGCACTCGCTTCTCCTGGTGGGGAGGTAGAAGAGGAGGAAGGCACAAGGATGGCACTGCCCAGCCAGGCCTCCCCAGCAGTGCTGCACCAGGCAGGGCACAGAAGGGTGAGCTGGGGACAACATCTAGGGGATCCTACAGCCTGCTTTGAGGTCCCTTCCTCATGACAAAGGGTCTGCACCTCCTTGGTGCAGCTGTGGGAGCCAGGGTGGTACAAACCCAGGGTGCTGCACTTCAGGCAGGTCCCTCTCCCCCTTCACTCACTGCCCTTGATGGATTTTTCTCTTATCTGGGCATTAGGCTGTGCCATTTGGATGTGCCCTTTGCCCCATCCTGGGTCATTACCTGGCAGCAGCCTGGCCCCAGCAGCACTGCAGTCCCTCTGTGCCCAGAGCTGGGGAGGTGCCAGGCTGTCCTGGCAGGCTGATGCAGGGCTCAAGTGGGGGGACCCCCACTTCCACCTCAGCAGACTCTGAAAATGTGGAAAAAGTGTGAAAAGCAGCTTGCCCTGACTCTGCAAAGGAGCTGGGACACCAGGGGCTCTGCTCAGCTTTGCAAAAAGCTTATTGGCTACCCTTTGGTCTCCCCATGCATCAGTTTTCCCCTCTGCATGATGTG
>NW_008625396.1:15193-29366 GCF_000691845.1 Merops nubicus | reverse complement strand
ATGGGGGTGGTACCTGTGAAGTCCTTGTACCAGGCAGAGCTTCACCATGTGTTTTTATGGGACCAAGGAACAGAATGCTGAAGAAGTGGAGGTGAGACAGGGAGGTCTGTGAGCTGTGCAGGAACTCCAGAGTGTGGACATGCCCATAGAATCATAGAATCCTTTAGGTTGGAAGAGACCTTTATGATCATCAAGTCCAACCATTGAGCCATTAGGGCTCTAAAGTCCTCTGCTAAAACAGATCAGAATCTGTCAGGGTTGGAAGGGACCACAAGGATCCCCCAGTTCCAACCCCTCTGCCATGAGCAGGGACACCTCCCACTAGATCAGGCTGCCCAGAGCCTCCTCCAGCCTGGCCTTAAAGACCCCCAGGGATGGGGCCTCAACCCCCTCCCTGGGCAACCCATCCCAGGGTCTCACCACTCTCATGGGGAAGAACTTCTTCCTCACATCCAGCCTGAATCTGCCCACTGCCAGCTTTGCCCCATTCCCCCTAGTCCTGTCACTACCTGATAGCCTAAAAAGTCCCTGCCCAGCTTTCCTGTAGGGCCCCCTAAGATACTGGAAGGCCACAATAAGGTCACCTCGGAGCCTTCTCTTCTCCAGACTGAACAGCCCCAACTCTCTCAGTCTGTCCTCACAGCAGAGCTGCTCCAGCCCTCGGATCATTCTCGTGGCTCTTCTCTGGACACGCTCCAGCAGCTCCACGTCCCTCTTGTCCTGGGGGCTCCAGAACTGGATGCAGTGCTCCAGGTGGGGGGTTGGGCTGGACTGGAGTGAAGGAAGCCCTGAGATGAGCCCCACGTGCAGTCGGAGGGCAGGAGGAAGCCTTGCAGTGAGCTGCACAGTGCCTGGTCTGCTCAGCTTATCAGAGGCAAGAGCGAGAAGTGTTTTGATTGCAGCAGGTAAGTGCCTTCATGGGG
Source organism: Merops nubicus (assembly GCF_000691845.1). NCBI lineage: Eukaryota > Metazoa > Chordata > Aves > Coraciiformes > Meropidae > Merops > Merops nubicus. Next base: position 28,443 of record NW_008625396.1, on the reverse strand, counting down.
ATAAAATCCCAGGTACTAAAGGGCTCTTTAATCTAGCTGTGAAAGACAGACCAAGAACCAGCAGCTGGAAGCAGAAGCCACAGGAGCTATATTTAGAAAGATGGCACATTGTTAATGGAGGCAGAAAGAGGGAATCAAGTGCCCTGGGGGTGACACAGCCCAGGGCTGGACACCCCCCTGGCAGAGGAGCTGAAGGGAGCCTGAGACAGGGTGGCACAGAGGGGCTGGAGGGTGAGGACGGGCAGGACTGGTTCTCCATGTAAGGATGGTCAGAGCAATGGTGACAAGGCCTCGTAGCACAGGTGGAGAAACTGAGGCACAGAGGGGCAGATGTCCAAAACACAGGCACACAGCTTTGGGGGGACGTATCCGGTGTCTGTGGATGGAGACGTGTCCCTCAGCATCATGCTGCTGGCACCCAGTGCCACCTGAGCTGCCTGGGGGTAGCCCACCTGGCCACCATCTGTCACACCAGAAGGGCACAGGTTTCCCACAGCTCCTGTGTCACATCTGCCAGCCCCGTGGAGGTGTCTCGGGTCCCCCAGAGCCTCTCAGATTGCACCAGCCACCTTTGCTGAGCAGCTGAGCTGCACCCCCCCCCCGTTTGAAAGCCTTGCTCTTAGCAGCACTGCTCAGCACAGACCCTCCCAGCACCTCTCAGGTGAGCTGCACTGGGTTTCAGGTGCCTCACCCCAGGCACTTTGTTATCACACCAGCACAAGGACTGCCCTGATCCCAAGCCCATGGCAGGATCCCTCCTGCCTCCGGGGAGCTGGTGTGGTGCAGGACACGTGGCACGGGTGTGGCCCCTCCAGGCTGGAGCACAGATGCTCACTCGGGTGGGACATCTGATACTGCAGCATTAGGTCCATCCTGTAATGAGGTGCTGGAGTGCTCAGGCAGCCCTGTCCCCTGGGAGCTGCTCGGGGGTCTGAGCCCTGCAGGGTCGCCGTGGCTCGGGCACTGCTCTGAAGAATGGGGTTGTTGGGGTGCAGGTCTGGATCCATTCATGCCTGAAGCACCGTTGGATCTGTGAGGGGGTGAGGGGGAAAAGGCAACTCCAGCCCTGGTGTCGGATGTGCTGCCAGCATCTGGGCAGTTGAGGGGGAGGCTGGTTTTCCTGATGAGCAGGACCAGGCTTGGGAAGGTTCCCCAAAGCTCAGGCCTGTGTGAGGGTGCCAGGCACCCCAAAATAGCCCTTTATGCTGCTTGTCCAAGCTCCATGGATGTTGCAGCTGGCTGATCCTGTCCCCTCCAGTGCTGGAGCAGCGCAGGCGGGTGGAGGCAGAGGCAGAAGCAGCCTTCAAGGAGCTTCAAGGAGCCCCAGCTCCATCCCCTCTGAAGGCACCTGAAAGGAGCAGATGAAGGTGGTGGCCTCTGTGGAGGGCACACGAGAGGCGAGCCAGCCAGCTGTGCCAGCTGTGCCAGCTGTGCCAGCTGTGCCTTCAGGTCCTGTGGCTTTCAGGGGACAGAGCAGGATGACAGCCCCATTTCCACCCACGCCACCAGAGACCCCAGCTGGCACGGAAGGGCTCAGGAGCTGTGGGGCTGTGTCAGCCTGGGGAGGCTGTATGCTGGGGAGACTTCCACTGCCTCTGCTGAGGGAAGATCTGTGTGCTCAGCACAGCCCGGGCCCGGGGGGGCTGCAGGAGCTGGAGGGAGGGCTGTGCAGTGGGGAGTGGGCACTCCCAGGTACCCAGTCCCACGCGCCCGCCGTGGCGAGGGGCCGTGGCAGTGCCAGCAGTGCCACGGGCACGGCCCTGCAGAGCAGGTGTGCCACTTGTCCCTTGTCTGGGGCCACCCAGAGGCACTCAGGGTGCCTTGCCCTGGCAGCCTGCCCGGGGCAGCTGCTGTGCTGAGGCTCAGCTGGCTGCAGAGGGGAGCTGGGAGATGCCCTCAGCCCTGGCACGCCAGCCTGGAGATGGGCTGCTGTGCTCAGGAACAGGAGCTGCTGGGGGGCTGTGCCTGCCAGAGGAGTGAGCTTCATGGTGAGCTCGGTGGAGAGAGAAGATCCTGCTCCTGTGCTGTCTTGCAGCAGAAAAATGGGGATGAAACTGTAAACCCCCAGGTAATCCCTCAATTTGCCCAGCTCGCCGGGGGCTGGGGAGCAAATGGCAGGGTCACAAGCAAGCTTTCCAAAACTGTGTCAGGGCTCTGCACGTCTCACCAGCTACATCCCTGGCTGCTGAGCTGGGAAGGCACCTGCCAGCCTGCCTGGGAGGTTTGGGGATGCCGTTTCCTGGCAGGTCTCCATCTGCACAACCTATGGTGTTGACAAGCCCCAGTGAGCATTGGGAGGGAGCCAGCATCTGGCTGCCGACCATCTCTCTCCTCCTTGGCTCTAGCAGCACAAAGGGCTGCAAATCATCACTAAAAAGTACTCGGTGTGTGTGCATGAGGACACCCCATCACCTCGGCACTGCAGCACGGTCATAGGTTGCTGTTCTGCAGAGCATCTTGTGCCAAGCATGTGCCTGTCACACACGGATGCCAAAGAGATGCCTGATTTTGGCTGCCACCCTCATAAGCCTCCTCTGGGAGTCCTTGGCTCCTACCCCAGGAAAAAGCCCCTGTGACCAGACTGGAAGACACTTCCAAGCTTAACTTAACAGCCTCACCAGAAACCTCCAAGCCTGCAGCATGAAGCTTTAATCCCAAAGGAAAGTCTGGTGACCAGCAGTAAATTACAGCTGGGAAAGGTAACTTTTTTTTTTTTAAAAAATGGCATTTGTGGGGAGAACAGGGAGATGTCTGCAGTCAGAACAGCACCGTAGCAAAGCCCAGGTGGCATCCTGCATGCCCAGCCTCTTGCAGGCAGGTCTGCCCCTGCCCTCTGCTCTCTCAGGTGGTTGGTTTGATCCTCTCACTGCAGGGATGTATCTGGGTCATTGACAAGGATGCTCCTGTCCAGAACACGTTGCTGCCATCCCCCCCTCCCAAAAGCCACTAGGTTTTTCCTGCTGGACACAAGTCCACTGGTACGTCCCCAGGCTCCCCAGCCTAGCTGGGTGGTGTCCCCTGCAGCCACCCACAGCTGAGCCACTGGTGATTTGAGACCCTGCAGTGCAGCACAGACCTGGAGCTTTGCTCTGGTCAGAGCTGGGAGTTCAGCATGGGGAGAGCTGTCGTGGAGCCAGGCTGTGGCAGAGCATCTTCCTGGGGTGGAGGTGAGGAGTAGGATTGCAAGAATGGGGCCAGAGCAAAGGAGTCCAGGCTGGAGGGAGCTGGGCCCTGGAGAAGGTCTGGCTTGCAGCACTTAGCTAATGAGAACCATCTCTTGTGGCTTTTCCCCAGGGACACTCTGACCTGCTGGAAAAGGGCTGATGAGTTGCAGATGGCACCAGTTGCAGATGCAGCCGGTGTTGTTCAATGACCAGAGCACAGGGAAGGGGGAACAGCGTGCCCAGGAGCCCTGCTCCCTCCTTCCTTCCTTCCCAAAGCCATCCTCAGCAGGGTGCTTGCCATGGAGCATCCCCTGCCCCAGCCCTCTCCCCAGGAAAATTTCACTTCATAGCCCAGAAAGCACTGGGGAGACTGGGACTCACAGGAAAGCTCCCTGGCCTTCCTCCAGCCTCATCAGCATGACAATTGCTCTCTTGCCTTCTCTGTTTTAGATCCTACCCTTAACATTTAACCACTCCCCATTAATTTTGGAATCTGCCACACACGTTGCAGAGTCGTTTCTTCCCCGCGCCCGCTGCTGGGGCCGAGCTCTTCCCAGGGAGGCCGGTGCTGGGGGGGCCGGGGGGCAGCCCTGGCTGCGGACCCCCAGTCCCAGGCTGGAGTCTGGGAACAGGAGGAGAGGGGAGCTGGGGACCCGCCGCTTGGCTTTGTCCTGTGGCAGACACATGGAGCACATTAGCAGCCTTTCAGTGGAAGTTTGATCGATGGGGAAGGCTTTCTAACTGACTATCAAAGCACGCATGGTATGTGAGAAGCAGACACCAATTAGTGATGTCTTTTTAAAGGCTGCCTTGTTAAGAGGGGAATAAGAGGAAAGAATGAAATTGGCCAGAAAACATGGAGCTATTTAACCTTAATTAGAAGAAAGGTGTGGGCTTTGTGAAAAGGCCATTTCTGAAAGGGGTTTTTCTCCCTGGGTATAAAGAGATCCTGCCTACTTGTTAGAGACTTGTTAGAGTTTATAAGACTGGGCAGGAGGCTAACTTGTAGAAATGCCTTTTATGCCACTTGAATGTGTGGCTTGCTTATTATAGTCTGCCATCCTGCCAGGGTGGCTGGTGGAGAGGAGAGGAGAGAGCAGCACTGCCAACTGGCTATAAATTTCATGAACATCATAAATGTAAGTGCTTTCTGGAGAGCTGTACAGATTGCACATAAAAGTCCCCCTTCTGTCCCTGTAAACTAAAAAGAGGGCTTTTTTGGCAAATTAAAAATTGCAGAGTGTCTTCCATGCTGAGCTAGGAAGCAGCCAGGCTACAAATCCACAGCTACAAAGTCGTGGCCGTGCAGGGAGGTCTCCCGCACACGCTGGCTCCCCAGCACCGCCGTGACTCCAGGCAGAGCAGGACCAGAGACCGAGGGGGCTGTGGCCACCTCCCAGGACCTTAGCACCAGGCCCTGGCTCCCAGAGGGTGCTGGACCCTGTCACCTTGGTGCTTCTGCTGCTGCCAGCAGGTGAGGCACAGCGGGCTGCCTTGCTGGGTGGCACGTGGCTGTGGGCAAACGAGGGATGTTTCCAAGAGCCGTGGGACTGAGTGTTGCTCCTGGCTCTTCCCCAGCCCTCCTGCAGACCGTGGGGAGTCACAGCACATCTGGGACTCGGTGTCCTGGTCTGGAGAAGGCAGTGCCTGGGCACGGGACATGTTTCACACACTAGCCCCTCCAGCAGCACCGAATCAAGGAGAGCCCTTTGAGGTGGAACATGTGCCCTTCCCCTGCTGCCCACCCCGACACCAGATGCAGTAAATAAGCACAGAAAGAGGCATTTTCTCCATCAGCTGAACAAGACCACGCTTCATCCCTGCTGCTGTGTGCTGCTGGCTGTGCAGCCCTGTCAGGGGTGTTCCCAGCCTGCTCCTGTGCTGTCCTGGGTGGCTCTTAGGGACACGGGGCTCGGTGCTCACAGGGCTGCTGTGGGCATCCAGGATCCCTGTTCAAACAGTGCCTGCTGTCCGTGTATCCAAGTGAGTCCGAGGTCTCCCTGCACGTAGCAGATCAGTTTTTCCTCTTGCTGTTTAGTGAGGACCATAAATATCACCTAATGACTGCACAGAGCAAGCATTTAAAGCAGTCAGGACACCACAGCGTGGTGCAGCCACCTGAGTCCTGGGGGCAACACGTTTCTGCACAGAGGGCTAGGGAAAATGTTTCCAGCCCAGGTGAAGGGTTGTATCCAGAGCAGCAGCTCCCCTGACAGGGAGGGCAGGTGGAGGAGGTACAGCACCTCTTTGGTCTGGTTTGTGGGTGTCAGCCAGCCCTGCAGAGCTGTGATGACTGCAGTGCTTCCTCCAGGTCACAAGTGCTTCTGTGGGGCACGGGCAGGCAGGGCTGGCCAGGCATGTCCTGTGCAGGCACAGCAGGATGGAGCTTGGCCATCACCCACCTCCGGTGAGACAAGCTGAGGTAGCTGAGCCTCCTTTTTAGGCTGCTGTCTGTGCACTCTCAGCATCTGCTGGGTGGCCAAGCTGAGCCTCAGCTCTGCTCGGGTGCTGTAGACCAGCACAGCCACCAGACCAGTGCCAACGAGCTCCATCAGCTGGGTTGCATGCCCAGCCTGCATTTGGGGGAATGCCACGTGCTTGGCACCAGCAGTAGCATCACGCTCATCACCTCCAGGAGGTCTCCATAGGATGTTGTGCCCTCCCTGGCTCCTAGTTGCCCCTAAGCTCCCTGTTCCCTGGGAGGTGCTAAGGGACTGACTTATCTTTGGCCCCAGGTTTTCTGGGGTGTGAGAGAAGAGCTCTGCAAAACACACTTCATGCACATGGGAACCCTGGGAGCAGTCCTGGGCTCTGTGGTCTTTAAGGTGGGAGGGATGTGGTGCTGGGAATCACCTCACTAAAACAGATCCATCTTCACCCACTAGTTCATGATCTTCTCTCTGCCAATGATGGGCCCTTGGAGGATTATACAGGGACATTTCTGTCCCCTCAGGCAGCTTGAGCCTTTGTGTCCTAAAGGTTGTCCCCATTTAACCTCAGCTCCTGCCCGAAGCCTTGCAGACTTGGGTGCAGTTTTACTTTACAGGGGACCACAGCGTGCACAGCTCCCGGGTGCTCAGCAGCCTCCTTCCAGATGTGGTGGCACTGCCCTTGCTCCTTCCCTCAGCCACAAAACTTGTCCTGCCCTGCACCTCCTCAGGGGTCCCCCTCATCCACATGGGAAGGTGCAGACGCCAAGTCCTGGTGGCTCCTTTCTCTTTCTGCAGAGTGCACGTGCCTGAGATCCCAGGGCTGGCAGGAGTTGTGGTTTCAGCTAAATGAAAACCAGGGCTGAGCCAGGCTGCCTGCTCCAACGTGACGACACGGACAGCGTGTGAAGCACCCTCGTGCTCAAATCCAGGGGAAGAGCACGTTCCTTGTGGCTGAGTGCCAATTCCCTTGCAACCACCTCATCTCCTAGTGGCAGCGCATCACACTTGGGATCCTTCAGCCACTGTGCTGAGGGTTTGGGCAGCTCCACTTTGTGCCTGGCTCAGGTGCTTCTCCAGCATGGTGTTGGCATTTCCACCACGTGCTGTGGTTCCAGCTGAGCAGGAGAGACTGTTTCTGCTGGGAAAGCAACACGTGATCTCACGTGGTTCTGTGCACAGGCACTTAGTCACTGACACAGCTAGAGCACAGCTTCGTCCTCAGACAACCAGCTCTGGGCCCCGGGGGTGACACAGCGTGGGCATGGAGACACAGCACACTGGGGACCATTCCCAGGTGCTGGGTTGGACTCAGCACCCTGCTTTGGAGCCTAAGGGGTTACCCTGGACATCGTGGGGACTTGTGTTGTGCTTTCTCTGGTCTCAACCTGCAGCAACACCCCTAGGCACCTCAAATTGACTGTGTAGACAGAGCTGAGGGGGTGGGCCCCACGTCTGACCCTGAAGCAATGGGGCTGGGCTTGTCAAACTGGGGCTGTGCCAGGGTGTGCTGGAGGTGGGAGCCCACAGCATATCTGCCTGCCGTAGCAGTGGCACCCTTGTCCCCAACCCAGCTTTTGGGGAGCCAGGTTTTCTGGGGTGTGAGAGAAGAGCTCTGCAAAACACACTTCATGCACATGGGAACCCTGGGAGCAGTCCTGGGCTCTGTGGTCTTTAAGGTGGGAGGGAGCCAGAGGGGACTGCTACCTCCCAGATGCTGCAGCCCTTATCCCACCCCAGTGCTCCCTCATTTAAGCTGTGTATGTCCCAGGGGATGAATGGGTGGCAGCAGCAGAGGAGGGCAGACACACTGGTGCCAGCTGCACCCAGCCACAGGGACAGGAGAGGGTGAGGTTCCTCCAGCCTGTCCGGAAGGCAATCCTCCCCCAGCGAGGCTGCAGAGACCCGCCAAGGTTTGGAGGAAGAAAACCAGCACTGGCAGAGGGGTTGCAATAGCTCAGTGTTCTGAGTGGGCAGCTGACCATGACCACAGCTTAGGATGGGGCTGTCACCAGCTGGGCTTGTGTCTGCCTGTTCCAAGCTCAGGAACATGCTTTAGAACAACCCCAGGGGAGCACGGGTGAGATTCCAAAACTGCAGCTGAAGACTCCTATGCAATTTTCCTGGGGGCTTTCTGCAGCCCCCAAAGCTGCTGGGCTCGGGCAGCTTTCTTTAACCCACTCCGTGGATGGCTGTGACCCCCTGCAAACGCTTGTTGTGCAGATACAGACTTGGATAGAGCGTGACCTGTCCTCAGATGACTGCAGCTAAACCAAAATAACCCCGGTCCCAGCCAAGTCAGGCTGCCAGGACAGCCTTTTGCATCAGTTCCCTAAATTAGAATAGTACTGAAGCGAAGCTGGCGCGGGGACAAGCCTGGCGCTGCGAGGGGGGCAGGAAGGACACCGCCACATTCCCAGGGCCCTTCCGTGGCCGTGGGCCAGGTTTCCTCTGGGGTGAAGAGGCTCCAGGTCCCTGGAGGCAGGGGACAGAGGTCAGGGCTGTGGCGTGGCCTCAGCCCCTCTGCCAGGTGAGCTCCTGCCCACCCCGGTGTGCAGCCCGAGGGCGGTTCCACTGTCAGGCAGAGCGCCAGCAGAAGGGGCTCTCACTCACGAGTGCTGTAGCAGCTCTCCTGCAGGGTGTTGGCTCTTTTTTTCCCCCACTTGGGGAGTGCTGAAGCCTGATGTGCGTGGGTGGTGAGTGCACCGAGTCCTCTTGGCACCAGGGAGAGTGGCAACTTCTCCTCCAAACACCCCACAGAGCCCCTGCGGTGTGCACGGTGGATCAGGAGGCAAAGGCTCCGCTCTCAGCACTGCCCGGAGTGACATCCAAGTGGGGGGGTCTGGCCTGGAGACTAATCTGTGTCTCCAGCGGTGCTTTCAGACAACAAAGGGCATGTGGGGACAGCTCTTCACGTGGTCTGCAGGAGTGGGGAGGTGTTGCCTGGTGTTGGGACCTGTGGGATTTGCAGCCAAACGTCTCTCCCCAGATGAGAGAGACAAAGTTCATCCCCACCCTGTGAAGGAGATGCTGTGGGCAGGGAGCGCCCACTCCATCCTCAGCCACTCAGCTTTGCTTCAAGCCTCCAACCTTGAAAGGCTGCGTCTGGACAGTGGCCGAGGGTCTACAAAGGTCAGGAGCAGATGAATGCTGGGTTTGGGCTCCAAGGACAGCAGAGGGTTTGGAGCTGGCTCGCTGCGGGGACCCTCCAGCTTTCAGGGTGATGAGAGCCAGCTGCAGAGTGCCAGTCCCCTCCCCGGAAAAATGCCCTGGCTTTGAAGCGTGGTTCAGTCCAAGTGGGGATGAATGCAAAACATGAGGGCTTAGGCAGGAAAAGATTTCTGGGGAAATTCCAGCCTGGCAGAACGGAGACCTCGGCACGCACAGGAAGGGGGGCCGGGTCCCTGGAGGCAGGGACTGGGCAGTGTCATTGTGCTCTTCCCCCCTGGAGATAAAAAAAAAGAAATCAGCAGGCCGTTTTCCCCATGGAAATGTTTCAGTGTTGGAAGGGAAGCCAAGGAGCCATCGTCACCCGCGGCAGCAGGCGCTGCCATTCTGGATGCCGTGTGCAGGGCAGATGGAGCAGCTCAGGGGGGGACCTGCCACTCAGCCACCAGTGACACCAACCCCTGTCAGCAGGGCAGTGCCAGCTGATGACAAGCAAATTGCTGGCTGCTTTAGCGACGTAGTCGTCATTCTGGAATGGCATTAGGGAAATGGGATGCCTGGTGTAACAGGGTACATGGTTCCCCCTCCAATCCTGGCAGAAATCAATGGGCATCTGTGGAGGGGTTGGGAGGATGTGCTGAGCTGAAGCTGAAACCATGGGTCCTTCAGGGGTATTACTTAACGATCTGGAGATGCTCTGGCAGCTGCTGTGAGACAAATAAATGGGCTACAAGAGCAGCCAGGCCGAGGCAATGGCTCAGTCCTTAGTGAGGGGCTCAGCCCATCGTGGCCCCTGCCTGGTTGGGGTGCAAAGGGGCGCACAAAGAGCCAACCAAGAGCAAGGACCAGGCATGGCTGACATGGTTCACTGTCCCTGTGAAGAGCTACTGCCTGCCAGGTCGATGTTCCACATTGGTGTTGAGTCAGTGACCAGCTCAGACTGGCATGGCTCCTGTGATGGGATGGATGGAGGCTCCACAGGGCAGGGGCACTTGGATGGAGAAGCAGAGGAAACTAGTTGGAGAGGGTAAAAGCAATGTTGTGAGACAGCCCTGTGAGTGCTCATGGGATAGGATTGAGCTGTATGGGGCAGAGAGGCTCCAGGGTTAAGGATGTGACCTAGCACGTGAGGATGCCCTGCAGAAACCCTGCAGATCCCCAAGGTTTCTTCTTTAGGCAACAGCCTCCCGGGCACATCACTCTGCCCCGGTGGTGTGGCTGAGCCATCTTCATCCTCAGAGAGTGAGATCGGTGAGACCATAACATCAGCAAAGCTCTGGCACACCACTGGAGGCTGACCCCAGCCCAGGCAGCCTTGCAATGCTCCCTGGTGGTGTCAGCTTGGGTGTGCTCCGCCCCAGGAGCCTTCCCAAGATGAAGCAGAAGGCATCTGCTTTGCAGAGCAGGAGGGATGCGCCGTCTCTCCTTGCAAGCACAGCTGAAATTCAGGCTCCCAGCAGCACTGGAGCCTCCATGGGCTTGCTGAGCACTGGACCAGGCTGTGCTCAACCTGCAGCCTCCCAGGCTGCTTGTCATCTGCCTGACCTTGGGGGTAGGTGGGGAGGGGGGATCTACACTGACCATGGAGGTCCCACCTCGACCTGTGAACTAGAAGGACCAGATGCTCTGCACCTCAGAGCTCTTTCCAACTTGGCTATTTCTTTGTGCCTTAAACAGCAATTATGAATAAAAGTGGAGCTGCCTTTGCCTGCAAAAGGCTCTGTCTGACTCCTGTCTCCTTACTGCAGTGCCGCTCTGATTTCCATCTCATGCATATCTTATTTAACATTCTGGATACTGTTTTGAGTGCCCCAATATTTTAAAATAAATTGCTGCATGTAAAAGACTTAATGTCACATTCTGTTATTCTGACTGTTAAAAGAAAAGTGAAATCTTCAATGGGGCTAGTGGAGCAGAAGCAATCACACAGAGGGAGGTCCTATTAATGTGTATTACGTTTCATTATTCCAGCACTGCATGTCAACTAGCTTCTCATCAGAACTCACGCAACAGATCACAGCATTAACTCCTTGCAGCCAAACAGGGGGGCAGGCTCTTTAAACTCCTTCTCTGTTCCTCGCCCCCCCTGGTGCATCCCTCTGATGCTGTTCCCACGTCCTCGGCGCACACACGCTCCTTCTTCCAGCTCCTGGGGGCTGCAGCCCAGCCCGGCCCCGCTGCCTTCCTCCCTGCTGAGGAGGAGTGTGGGTGGGAGTGATGCTTCAGCGGGGAAGAGGAGGTCGGGCAGGGAGGGAGGAGGGGGAAGGGGGTGATGGAGGGGGATAGGGGCAGGAAGAAAATGGGGAGATGCTGAGGGTTGAGACCTGAGAGAAGAGGATCCCCCATGCTGCCAGGGCGTGTTGTCTTCTCCCAGCTCCCCAGCTCCAGGAGATACCCCACCAGGGGAGGCACCCCTGAGGCTTCCTTACCCTGAAGGTCTCTCTAACTCCTGGGTAGTTAGAATCATAGAATTGTTCAGTTTGGAAAAGAACTTTAAGATGATCGAGTCCAACCATTAACCAAACAATGCCAAGTCACCACCAAACCCTGTCTCTCAACACCACCTCTACAAGTCTTTTAAATCCCTCCAGGGAGGGTGACTCAACCACTTGCCTGGGCAGCCTGTTCCAGGGCTTGACAACCATTTCAGTAAAGAAATTATTCCTAATGCCCAGTCTAAACCTCTCCTGGCACAACTTGAGGCCATTTCCTCTTGTTTTACTGCTTGTTTCATCTCTCCACCCCCTGAACTGTTCTCCTTCTCATCATTCTGTCAGGAAATGCTCCCTGGACAGACCTGCAAGGCACCCACTGGCTTCAGGGGTGTGAAATGTGCCACAGGAGAAGCACGTTCATGGTGGGGAAGGGGATGTGGGGAAGAGGAGAGAGACTGCTGCCTTGGATCAGACACAAAGCCCGTGGGTGAAGGGGAGGTGGAAGGAGCCACCAGCTAGCTGAGGGGATGAAGGGAAGCTACAAGGGAAGGAGAAAATACCTGCCTTAAATTACAGGTGTCCTCAGCAGGCTCTTCAGCTTCGTGTGTCCCCATTCTCTGTGATGATGAAGAGGCTCCAGCTCCGTTGTGGTCCCTAATTAAACAGACAGCTCAGTGTTGCCATGCCCTGCACGTGCTGAAGTGCAGGACGGTGGGCTGGAGATCCAGCTCTTGTTCTCAGCCTGGGGCTGTTGTGCATGTGGCTGTGTGGCCCCATGGTGCTGAGGGGCAGCTCTGTTCAGGGAGGGAGAGGCTCCCTGGAGAAGGTGGCCTCATAAAGCAACGTCTCAGATCTCTGCCACAGCCCACTGGGGATGGAGAGGGCTCAGGGTGGGCCTGTGGGCTGGGCTGGCGTTGGTAAATGCCATTTTATGGGGTACAAAACCCAAGGAAGACTTTGGAGAGGGAGTAGAGTAGAATTTCCCTGCTCCCATTATCAGAGTATCCCAGGATCAGAATGGGGAGCACTGAGGTCCTGGCAGAGCCTCTGGGCACCAGCCTGTCACAGTTGCTTCCCCATCCTCCTTCCTGTGAGAGGAATAAATGTGAAAGATTTGCTGCTGAATCCCCCCCTTCCCTGGCATCCTGCCTTTGCCTTCCACACCCCAGCAGGGCACAGCTCTCTGGGTGTGGGGCTGGGCATCAAACACTGCTGGGCACCCAGGAACGGGGAGAAGGCAGCAGGTCTGAGGAGGGAGTGCTGGGCAGAGCCTCACCCAGCTGAGCATGGAGGGGACATGGGACAAATGTCTCTGCCTCTACTCACCCGTGTTGAGGCTGGGAAACCCCAGCTGTGCCTGAGCCCAAGAGTCCCTGAGCAGTCTGGGCAGGGGAGCCTTGCCAAGTACCCCTACTCTGCAACAGATTGCAAAGCATGTGTATTTAAATCACACACTGCAGAAACATCCCTGCAACCCGTTTGGGGAGTGAAAAGCCACCACAGGCTGGGCCGTGGCTTAGTGAGGTGCCACGGTGCTGTCCTAGGGAGCGTGGGCACAGAGTGGTCAGTGGTGATGGGGGACCTGGGCCATGGTGTGTGTGCCATTGTGGCATCCTGGAGACCCTGCTGCTGTCAGGAAGCACACAGGGAAACTGGCAGGAAAGGCCACAAGAGCCATTGGGAAAAGGGATTTTTAGGGCAGCGAGGAGGGAAGGTGTGTGGGGTGAACTGGGGAGAGCACGGGCCTGAGTGTATCTGTGTGTCCGTGGGACATGAGGGGGCTGGGAGGCCAGGGGGCATGGTGCTAAAGCCCTGAGCCTCCACTCTGACTCCCCTTCTCCTCCCCACCCCTGTAAGCTTGGTCCCACAGAGCAGCAGGAGCTGGTACAGGAGTGTTACACTCACAAGAGTCACTGGAAACTCACAGAGCACACACAGGGGTGCAGCCAGGCCACAGAATCACAGAATGGGTTGGGCTGGAAAGGACCTTGTCCTGGTTCCGTGTAAAAAGGGGTTAAGGGCAGGACCTACACGGAACAGAACTATGTACTCAC
>NW_008625396.1:10339-15178 GCF_000691845.1 Merops nubicus | reverse complement strand
TGGAAAAAAAATGAAGTATATTGTTCAACAAGGACCAGAAAACGAAAAAGGGAGGTAAGGAAAATAATATATACAAAGATTAGGGGAATAATACAAAAAATAAAATATACAAAACCCTCAGAAATGGTTCCAGGGTCCCACGGAGTGAAAGGAGAACTTTCCTCTCTGAGCTCCAAGGCAGGAGTGAAATAAGAACCCACTCCCTGCCTCTTATCAGAGTGTGTGTGGGAAGGGGAGGGAATACAATGGTTCACCCCCACCCGGGGTCCTCCCAGTTGCTGGAAGGTCACGCCCCCATTCCAAGCCTCAAACCACAACATACCTTAAAGGTCATCTAGTTCCAACCCCCCTGCCATGGGCAGGGACACCTCCCACTAGAGCAGGTTGCTCAAATCCCCATCCAGCCTGCCCTTCAACACTTCCAGGGAGAGGCCATCCGTGCTCTCAGTCCCACCACCCCACTCCCACCCAGCACAGGCAGTGCTGGACCTGCTCTCTGCGTCCTGGGGCTGGGTGGGAGCACGTTGTCTGCTCTGCCTTCCCTCCCCAGGGGTGACATCCCTGCGTGGGACTGGCATCACAGGGCTGGCACCTTCTCCAGTGCCACCTCCAGTTTTATTGTTCCTCTCAGCATCCTTCCAGTGCCAAGCTGGAGGTGCAAAACCAAACCAGCTGCTGTGAGGTCATCTTCAGGGTCGTGGCTCCCTTTGGCAGGGACAGTCCAGTGGCAGTTTGGTGGCTGTGGCTTGGAGAAGGGGATGCTGGGAAGTGCAGGCGTGGGAACACGTCAGGGTGCTGGGGCTGCTCACGCAGTGCTGGTGGATTTCTTCTTGGGAAAATGAAAACCCTGAAAAAAAAGAATGTGTTTTGTAGCAATCAAAGTTGGGTGGTTTTGCTTTCCATTTTCTGTAGGTTGGTTTTGTTTTCTGCTGCAGCTTTACACAGCCTCTGGTCCTGTATTAGCTCCTTTTTTTTTTAGGGATTGAGGCTTTTGGACAGTAGCAATTAAAGTTTGGGTTAGGAATTTAATGGGTGGTGGGAAAACCCCTTATTTTTTCAGTTCAGTCTGTTTCAAGTTAAGTGCCTGATGCTCCCAAACCTCCACCCCAGCTCAGACCAGGGGTTTCAGCAGTGCTACAGCAGGACAATGCACATCCATGGGGTGATGGGAGGTGCTGCTGTTGGCGTGGACAGTGGACACAGAAACTTGTTGGGATGATGCCTCTGCAACCTGAGAGTGACCAAATCCCACCTGACAGCTGCCTCTGCTCCAACACGGGTCCCTCTGGGCTCAGGTCTGTGGCAGGGAGGAGGGGGCAGCAAGCACCACTTAGGTTGTGTCTCCTCACGCCTGTCCCCCCTTCACTTCCTCCAGTCTTTCAAATAATGTATTAAAAAAAAGAAACAAGAGATCTACCCAAAGCTTGTTTATCCTTCCACCCCTCCTTTCTTTCTGTCCCACCCCCAGTGCTGCAGCTGGTGGTCCTGCTGCCCTGACTGTCCCCCTCACTATCCCCCCTAGACCTGTTCCCCTCCCTGGCCCCTCTTGTCCACACCAGGGAACCTGCAGGAAGATCAAGGTTTGGGGACTGAGGGGGACCAAAGCCAAGCCCAACAAACCCCACGCAGAGGGACATCTTCTGTGGGTGAGGAGGGAAGGGCTGAGGTGTCGGGAGCAGGGCAAGGCAAAGGGTGGTGTTCAGTGGAGGGATGGAGGGGAAGATGAGGGAGGGGTCTCTACAAAATGCATCACTTACCCCTCATCTTCATCTTCATCTCCTGAGTGTCTGGGCTCAGGAACTTGCAGCACTTCAGAGCTGCCCAGCACCAGCCTGGAGTTCAGACTCCAGGAGGGCAAAAGCTCTTGCTCCTTTCAGTGGCCTTTCCCAATGGGCTGAGCCCTGTCCTAGCATGACTGGAGAGCACAGAGACCCTATGAAACCGACCACATCGTGGTGGAAAGGTTCCATTTTTAGAGCTATTACCCCCAGTAAGGCAGGGGAGAGGTACCCAGCCTCAAGGTGCTCCCTGTTCTGCCCTGGCTTCATGGCACTATTTAATCACCAGGATTGTCTGGCTTGTCTGCACTGAGACCCGTTTGATCCTCCTCACTGCATCTGGTTTGCCCAACACCAGCTGACAAATGTGATGGCCAGTCTGAGCTGGAGTGGTCTCATCTGGTGCATGACATGGTTCTACAGCTTTGGTTAAGCTAGAGGATACTTTGGCTGAGATTTTGTTGCCTGAACCTCTACCAACCTGATCCAGAGCCCAGATGTGGATGCAGGGAGGGGCTTGAAGCTCATATTATCCAGATTATTGTGCACCATCGTAGTAGCAGGAGTAGTCCTTGATCAAGCACATCACAGGACAGCCTCTTCTAGGGCCAGACAGGTTAAGAGATGGATGGAGCAGGACGCACACCCTGGTAGAAAATTGGCTTTCACAGTCTCTACTCACAGCAAAGCTAAGCGGGGTGCAGCATCCCACCCTCCCTGGCCAGGCTGCCTCCCTCTGAGCGATCCCTGTGATGTGCATGACCCAGGACACCCTCAGCCTCTGTAGTCATCTCCAGCCCAGGCCCCAGAGACCCTTGGCTCCTGCTTTTGTTCCTTGGGCTGGCCTCGCCGTGAGTGCCTCCTGTTGCTGAGCGGCGCGGGAGGCTGCGAGGTGACCCCTGACATTAACCTAATTGTTCCCTCTCTTTGATTAGATGCACCACAAAGCTGGTAAATGGATCAAATTAAATTTGAGTGGCGGCAGCACAGCTTTGGAACGCTGATTAGATTTGAAAATACCACATTTAAATATCTTAGCATTTGTGGGGATTAGGAGAGAGAGGGGGAATGGGAGCAGTGGGGGAGACAGAAGAGGAGGTAGAGGGGGAGAGGCAGTGCCAGACCCCCCCCCCAGCTCTGCAAAGGGGTGCCCAGCTGGGGTCACCCATCTGCCCCTGGGCACCAGCACCAGCTCTCCAGCTTTACATGTGGAGGGCCAGTTCCAGGCTCCCAGATCTGGCGTGTTGCTCCAGGTTCACCCGAGGTTTAGCATCGCTGGATGTGGTGGGTTTGCTCCCACACCTCCCACCACACCACTGTCCCCCCCCCCGCCCCACCCGCCGGCTCTTAAATGTCATCTGGAGTCGCTGAGATTTATGCTGCACAATGAACTGCAAACAGCAACACAAGTCCATAAATGGGAAAGAAAACCTGAGCCTGGACAAGGAGGTCCTGGTCTGGATGCTGACCGTGGCAGGGCTGCCTCCTGGGGACCGAGCCCTCCCTGTGGCACTGGCTGCAGCCAGGAAACAGCCCCAGCAGACCCTGATGTGCTGGGACCACAAAATCCTGCCTATGCCCCGCTGCAACCAACCCACTCTGCAGCACCATGCGGGGACACCAAGAGCTGGACTCATCACTTTTAAGTGCTGGTGCCAGGCTGGCGGGGGGGTGATCTGGGCAGGCTGCTGCCCCCTGGGAACCCCCTCCCAGGGCACGCAGGAGGCCTCTCTGTGAGCCTGTGGGGGAAATACTGCACTGGTACACATCTTGTGTGCACGTGTGTGTGTCTGGAGGGAGAGAGGGCAGCCTAGGTGCTGCTCAGGGGCAGGGGAATGATGGGGGAAAGTGTCCATGGCTAATTACTCCGTGGAAGTTGCCAGGAGTTGCAGGCACTGTCACTGCCAGGGGAATCTATCCTGCTCTGGTTCTGAGGGACTGCACTGACGCTGGCAGCGTGTGGAGAAGGAAAAGTGAGCTCAGCCCCTGCTGGTCCCCACCAGGGAGAGGGACATGGCTCTTCCATATGGCTCTGCAGTGATGCTGCTCGCTGGCACTTGCCAGGCAAAGTACTCTGCCAGGGCAGCACCCTGCTCACCTCCTCATGCCACCCCACTGTGCTGCAGTGTGATGGAGGGCCACGAGAATGATCCGAGGGCTGGAGCAGCTCTGCTGTGAGGACAGACTGAGAGAGTTGGGGCTGTTCAGTCTGGAGAGGAGAAGGCTCTGAGGTGACCTTATTGTGGCCTTCCAGTATCTTAGGGGGGCTACAAGAACGCTGGGGAGGGACTTTTTAAGCTCTGGGGTAGTGACAGGACTGGGGGGAATGGGGCAAAGCTGGCAGTGGGCAGATTCAGGCGGGATGTGAGGAAGAAGTTCTTCCCCAGGAGAGTGGTGAGACCCTGGAATGGGTTGCCCAGGGAGGGGGTTGAGGCCCCATCCCTGGGGGTCTTTAAGGCCAGGCTGGAGGAGGCTCTGGGCAGCCTGATCTAGTGGGAGGTGTCCCTGCGCATGGCAGAGGGGTTGGAACTGGGGGATCCTTGTGGTCCCTTCCAACCCTGACAGATTCTGATCTGTTTTAGCAGAGGACTTAGTAGTGTTGGCTTGATGGTTGGACTTGATGATCTTAAAGGTCTCTTCCAACCTAAAGTGTTCTATGATTCAAAAACCTGTGCTTGGAGTGGCAGCTGCTGGGCAGCCCACACATGATTTGCCCACGCCCAGGGCTGTTGCTGCAGAGATGCAGGGAAGGTGTCTGTGGGTACAAGCCCAGGTATGAGTAGCCAGCTGGGTACGTGTGCATGCCCAGGGTGAGCAGGTCCTGGCACGCTTGTGCCCGCTGGTTGTGCAGCTCCTGGCAGCCCTGGACACACTCAGGGTGAGCAGGGGTGTGCGTGGGGGCATCGGGGCAAGTGGGGCTGTGGTGACATCACCAAGAAACACGCACATCCTTCAAGAGTGCAGGAGGCAGGCCAGCACTCTGCTCAGCAGAAACATCTGAGGCACATCTGGCTCCCATCAGAGTGACTCCAAAATAACTTTATAAGAGTGAGAGAAAGAA
>NW_008625396.1:8632-10312 GCF_000691845.1 Merops nubicus | reverse complement strand
GCGCGCCGAGTCCAGCCATGACCCAGGGCCAAGTCCCCCTCGCCTCCTTCCAGCCGTCCTCCAGCCAGAAGAGTTCCAGGAAAGGGAGAAGTGAGATTCAAAAGGAAAATCATCACGGTGAGGTACGGGGGAGGAAGGGAGGAGCAGCGAGGCTTTGCAAGGAGCTATGTGCCTCTGGCCTCCCTGCAGCAGGCAGAGCTGGAGCTGCTGGGGAGTGCTGGTGGCATGTCCAAAGAAGGGCCATGAGAATGATCCGAGGGCTGGAGCAGCTCTGCTGTGAGGACAGACTGAGAGAGTTGGGGCTGTTCAGTCTGGAGAGGCGAAGGCCCCGAGGTGACCTTATTGTGGCCTTTCAGTATCTTAGGGGGGCTACAGGAAAGCTGGGGAGGGACTTTTTAGGCTATCAGGTAGTGACAGAACTAGAGGGAATGGGGCAAAGCTGGCAGTGGGCAGATTCAGGCTGGACATGAGGAAGAAGTTCTTCCCCAGGAGAGTGGTGAGACCCTGGGATGGGTTGCCCAGGGAGGTGGGTGAGGCCCCATCCCTGGGGGACTTTAAGGCCAGGCTGGAGGAGGCTCTGGGCAGCCTGATCTAGTGGGAGGTGTGCCTGCTCATGGCAGAGGGGTTGGAACTGGTTGATCCTTGTGGTCCCTTCCAGCCCTGACAGATTCTGATCTGTTGTAGCAGAGGACTTAGTAGTGTTGGCTTGATGGTTGGACTTGCTGATCTTGGAGGTCTCTTCCAACCTAAAGGACTCTATGATTCTAAATCAGTGAGGGGGCTGGGAACCTGCTTTCCAAACTTGCCCTGGGTAGGAATGGCAGCACAAGCCAGTTCTGCCAGGCAGCAGAGCCTGGCCACCAAGATGGGCAAAAATACGTGTGGGGTAGTGCTGTGCCCTTCCACTCACCAGCCTCCAGGTCAGGTCTTTCAGGTGGCCTCGAAGCATCTCTGAGCATCCTCTTCCTCTTGGACACCAGGGCTGGGGAGGACCCCAGGAGCGAGAAGAGCTTTATGGGAATGGAACAAGATGTGGGGGATTCAGTCATTAGCAATAAATCCCAGCCTGGAGAGGACAGTTAAATAGGGAATGTCCCACTGGAACTTTTGACATTTCAACACTATTTCCACTCTGAGAAAATAATAACTTTTTAAAAGCACAGAGTTCCCACACCTCCCTGAGGTGTGAATGCAGGGCTGGGACTGAAGGGCCTAACTCCATCTGAACAAAACGCCTTTGTCTTCCTGAGCAGAACCACTGGCATCCAAACAGGGTGTTTTGAGCAGCCTGCAGTGGAAGCCACAAGTCCTTCCTCCCATCCCAGACAGCAGCGATGTGTGCAGGCAGGCTGGGGGATGCTGGGCACAGTAGTTGGGAACCCACTTTTTGGCCCTTCACAGGTCCTTGCCCTGAGTTGAAGGCTCTGGCTCCTTCTCACTCAGGTGCTGGGTCCCAGGGACACTGTATTTGTGAGCGCTGAAGACTGGGCAAGGCAAGTGTGAGATTTATGGGACTTGTGGAAGGCTTGCAGCCTTGATGTGGGCAGACTGGAGACTCTCCAGGCGCTGAAAGACTGCCCTGAGCTGTGTGGTTTCACTGCTGGGTGAGACCCACAACCCACCATGAGCTGTAGGTGCTTCAGCAGCTCCTCACCCCACTCCAACCCTCTGCTGATCGCC
>NW_008625396.1:2373-8601 GCF_000691845.1 Merops nubicus | reverse complement strand
GGACATCTGTTAGGGAAATGCATGGACAGAGTTGGCTCCATAGTCCCTGCCAGCCCCTCCAGCACTCAGGCACTCAGAGGTTCCTGCTGGGCGTCCGTGGAGCCCACACTTGCCTTGGGGATCTCCCATGTGCAGGAAGGGCTCAGGTGGGGGCAGTTTGCAGGGATTTGGGACACATCTGTTGGTGTGTGAGCACTTACTGGCGTCTGAGCCCCAGGCTGTGTGTTCTGCCAGCCTGCCCACCCCTGCCTGTGCAGGCAGAGCCCAGCTGCCCACCCGTGCGTGGGCACAGAGGGCTGGGGGTGCAGGACACATGCTGCCTGCACACCCTGGGCTGCTCCTGGCCTGCAGGCTGGTGGGTGGGATGTGCTCCCCTCCCCCAACGTGGTGTGGGTGCCGCGGGGTGCACTCAGGCTGGGGGGGCTCCTTGAGCCAGGTCAGGGGGTCAGACCCCCCCTGTGCCCCAGAGCACACATCCAAACCAGCTGCACAAACCCCTCGCTGTGGGGTGGGGTCTGCTGGCTGAAAGCCTGACTCCAAACCAGGAGGATCTGAGACATGCCCTGGGCTCCCGTGTGCCCCCCTCGCCCCGGGCACCGTGCCCAGCGGGGGCCACCCGCGGCGTGCGTGGAGGGGGCAGAGGCATTTCCAGGGTGAGCTGCGCCGAGACGCTGGGAGAGGGAGTTGCAGAGGCTGGGAGGGGAGCGGCGGGCAGACAGCAGAGTGGATTTCTGCTTGAGTGGTTATTATACCGTCGATTTGAAGAGACAGATGACGGCAGTGGCAGAGGAGGCAATAATTGAAAGCGCCATGAAACATTAATGAATGCCCAGGGACTGGATCAGGAGTTGTTAACGCTCACTTCGCTCTCTCTGTCTCGCTCTCTTTTTAAAGTCAAAATTGTTCCACTGCCCTCTAGGCGAAGGATTTATTTTATTTTTTTATTTTTTTATTTTTTTTCTCCCTGATTTAAAGGTGTAGGCGCCCACCAAAGGAGCCCTGCCTGGGTGGCTGACTACGTCTGCTCTCCAGGGGCTCTTCCACGAGGGGCAGCACCAAGTGGGTGGCTGTGGAGAGCGAGCTGCAGTGCTCCTGTCTGTCATCAACAGGTTGGGTCGGTGCACTCAGCACTGAGCTGATGGAGAGGTGCCGTGGGACAGGAGCCGAGGTGGCAGGGACTGCCAGCAGTGATGGCACCATCCCCTTTCCATGCACACCCACGGAAAGCATTGCACCCATGGGAGAGGAGCCAGCCCTCCTGGCTGGACCTAAGGGCTCAGCCTGCCTGTGGGTAAATCACCATCCTACCAAGCAGGCAAGGTGAGCTGTGGTGCTGCTCGTGGCTTGTCACTGCTCAGAGGAGCAGGGAAATCAGCCCAGAGAGCATCTCCTCACCAGGCCGCCCTCCTCGCGGGCTCCGCAGATGCTCTGTGTGCTGTTCGCCACTTAGAGGGGCCTTTAGGGGTTGGGGAACAAAGAGCTTTTAGCAGAGCTGTCAGCAGCACCAGGGAGGTCTCTGACCTGCAGGTACTGGGCTGTCGCTCAAACAAGGCTTAGCCAGAGGCTGGGGGATCCCCTGGCTTTGCACCGAGGCATCTGACATCATTTAGTGTTTGCTGCTCTGGCCCTAAAAGGAAATTAAAAGCTCATGCCTAAAGGAAGGGTAAAGTGGAGGTGAAGCAGTAAGTGCCTCTTCTCCCCTGCTCTTCTCCCCCGAGATGAGCAGAGGGATGACACAGTGGAGTCCTCGTGTACCCTGCACAGCCAGGGCACAAGGAGAGCGGTGGGTGTAAGAGAGAACAGATCTGTCCTAGGGCAGGAGGACACAAGGACCAGCCTCTGGGGATGGTGGGGCTCGGGGCTGGCTTCTGTCCCAGGGGAGTGCCTCTCCCAGCCCTTCCTGTGCTGAGCACGGCCGGGGCTCCACAGCTCCTGGAAGGTGGCAGCACGTGGTGGAGCAGGGAGCAGCGATGGTCACCTCCCCACTGCAGGCCTGCAGCTGGACAGGACACGGTGGCAGGGGCACAGGTACCCCAGGCTGCACTTTCAGGGACACAAGGTGCCAGCTGAACATGGAGACAGGCTCCTGGGGTCAACCCAGGCTGTGCACCAGAGGAACGGATGCTCTGAGTTCAAGGATGAAGGGCAAGTGCTGGCCCCTTTTCGCTGTATTGTAGCCCAGGAGAGCAAAGGGCTGTTGAGACTGGTTGTGGCCACCTGTGCACCCCAGGAACTTCTGAGATGGCTCCAGACCTCACAGCACACAGCTCATCTCTTCCAGCATCTCCATCCCCAGGGGCAGCACTGGCCACTGCAGGGCCAGTGTTGGCCTGGACAGTGCAGGGCAGGATGGAATGCAGAGGTAATGATGGTAACTGTTCTTAGTGAGATGTGGAGACCAGGAGTTAAACCATCATCCAGGTGAGGTCTTCAGGGTCTGTGGTGACAGCGATTGGCAGTGACAGTGTTCCACAGCCCTTCTGCAGACTGGCACTGTCACTTCTCCTTCCTGTCACTGCAGGCTGTGCTGTTGCAGTGCCGATTCCTGGGGAGAAGCTGCTCACCTCCCAGCTGGGTCCCCATCCTAGTGTCACACCAGTGTCCCACAGCTTTCCCACGCTGTGAGCTCCCACGTGCAGGGCTGGGACAGTCCTGGTTGGAAAGTGCCACTTACTCATCCCTGGGTCCCACCCAAGGCATCTCCACCATGGGAATCGATGGGGAAGAGATGGCCTCGGGTCTTGGGCTGGGCTCCCTGTGACCACAGGAGCCAGGGAGTAATGTGCTAGCCCAGAGCAGCCCCAGAGCCCTCTGACCACAGCCCACACAGCCTCTTCCCAGCCTCTGTCAGCAAGAAAACCTTAAAGGTGGAATCCAAGAGGCACAAGTGAATTTTGCCCACGAGGCCAGCAGGTTGCACACCCGCTTTGCCAGGAATGGGAGGCCAAGTTGCTCAAGGGTCTCAGAGGAGCCGTTTATTTCTGGGGTTCTTCCCAGGCTGAGCTGGGGGAGGAGCTGAGGTGGGAAGGGCTGTGCTCAAAGAGCACAACAGGAACACAGAGATGTGAACAAGCACGTCCCTACTGCAAGCAAAAAGTAGGACCAAGAGTGTGTGCCGTGCCATGGGGTTCCTCCCAGGCATGGGGCCATGAGACATGTCTCCAGCCTGGCTGACTGTCACCAGGAGCATCCAGGGAAAATGCCTGAAGCTCCTGCAGCCTGGCTGCCTGCGAGGAGTCCCTGGGAGCCAGAGCAGAGGGTGAGGTGAGGTAATCACACTGGCTCTTTGCTAAGGGACCACGTCTCCTGTTTCCAGCTCCCCACCTGTTACCTCCCCGTTCTTCCCTCTGTCCTGCTGGTCCCTGATGCCTCAGCTCTGATGCAGTTTCCCCACAGCCTCCCCCACAGCCTGACTTTCAGCCTGTTTTTCCATGCTGCAGCATCAGCCCACTCCTGCCTTATCCCACTCATCCCATTCACCCTCAGAGTGTCTCCAGTGCCTCTGGTAGTGGTGTCACTCGGCACTTCCCTAGTCACCCAGAGGGAAGGGAGGGGAGAAGAGCCCCCCTTCCTGATCCAGGCACACATCCAGGAACGCAGCAGCCCTGCTCACATCCCACACCCTCTTCCCCACCAGCCACGGCTGTCACTTCCCCAGGAGAGAATTGCCAGGGAGGTGCCGAGTGTATTTTTAGCTTTGCTGTTCGTGTCTGATAAGTATTTTGACCTTTTTGAGCAGAGCTAATCGTGCCGTCTGCTCCTCACTCCATCTCAGCTCGTGCTCTGCCTGCCAGGGAGCTGAGGGAGGAGCTGCTGGCTCCCCATGCCTTCAGGATCCTGATGAGAGAGGGCTCCTTGACTGGGAGTACTGGGTCTGCACTGGGTGTGAGCCCTCACCCCAGCAGCACTCACCTCTTGTCGTGCAGCCTCCTATATGTGCTCTGGGAGCAGATGTGATCTGAAGTGCTAAAGGGTATCAGACATCATCACCCATGGGCAGGACGAAGGGTGCTGGGTGGGGAATTGCAAGGGGGGGTTTGTTTGGGTTGTCCCTGGGCTGGAGCTACCTGAACGTGTTCCCTGACGTCCCTGTGCTGAGTTTTCCACCTTATTCAAAACCAGCATCACGTTCAAGGCATGAAGTGTGCCTCCTCCACCACCCCGCTTGGCTGGTGCCCCAGGGCTGTGCCCCAACAACAGCCCCCCTGGGGAGAAGTGGGACACCCGTTGGGAAGGACTTGGCACCTCCTGCTGTGGAAACCACAGCTCTCACCCTGGCAGCAACCAGAGATGAGATGTGGCTGCAAATCACCCAGAGACAGCGTCAACGGACTGCAAACCACTGTCCAAACTGGCTCTGCCAGAAAATGGGGATTTGGGCCAAACCCCTTGGCCTGTGAGAGGCGTTTCTTTGCCAACGGCACAGCTGAGGGGAGGTTGCAGAAACTAAATGAATCGTTTCACCTCAGCTTCACCTGACCACGCAGGGAGTGCTGGGAGAGGCAGGGAGGGGGCGAGCTGAAATGCCAAAGGGATGCCCAAATCCAGCCACCTGACTACAGCAACACTGGGAGGAAGGTCAGACCTTGACCATGTGCAGTTAGCTCCATGGGAAGGGGGAAAGGTCTTCTTAGTCCTCCTGGTCCTCAGCCACCTCTCCAGCCAGTGCCCCAGAGCAATTTTGTTACGATGAGATCTTGGCACATCTTCCTGGGCCATAAACATCAATAAATTCTCCCCCCAGTTCCTCATCCCAAGCCATCCAGCCCCCTCTGCCAGGAAGAAGACTGGACCTGCTGACCACAGCGTCCTTCCTGCTTGGTGGTGGGTCACAGGGACCATGTCTCATCCCAGGAGGTGGTGGAGTTGGTGGAGTCATCAGCCCTGGAGGGGTTCAAAAAATGAGTAGATGGAACACCTGAGGCTACGGTCTAGTGATTAGGGAGATGTTGGGATGAAGGTTGGACTTGATGATCCTAGAGGTCCTTTCCAACCAGAGTGATTCTGTGATTCTGTGTGAGCTGCCTGCTCTGATGCCTGTGTGCTGTGCCAGGGGAGGCCAGACCTGGGCCAACAGCACACCTGCACCAGGGAGATGCTCTGCAGTGCTCCAGAGAATGCTGAAGGCAGAGAGGGCAGGGTCTGGCCTGGCAGCTCCCTGCAGCACAGGATGCCTGCCAGGAGTGGGAAAGAGCTGGCAGGATGTGGGGACCCACAGTGATGTCCTGGGTACCAGCTGATCCCTGCCTGGGGCTCTGCTTGCCCAGCCCATCCTGTCTCCAGCCTGTGTCCCTCCTGATAAAGCCTCATGGAGAGGAGATGCAGGGAGGGGACTCTGCAGTGAGGTCAGGGAGGCATTTAGCTCCCTCCGGGGACCTGCTGGTCCAGCTGCACCCTGTGAAAACCCTACAGCCACAACTGGGACCTAACCCCTTGTCTGCTGCTTGTCTCTCTCTGCTGCTTCTGCAGACAGCCTGAGCATTGCACAGAAAAAGCTGCTGATTTTCCTGGACTTGCACCAGCCTCTCCCAGGTGAGCTTGGTGGAGAGAGGCTTCTTCATCCCACAGCTCTCAGAGCTGCTCTCACAGCCAGGCTCCTTTGGGCAGGTAAACTGCAGAGCTCTGTGCACACTGGCAACCCCCCTGCTCAGCCATCCCTCCCCCTCCCCGGCGTGGGGGTCAGGAATTGCCTTCTGGAGGTACCAGTTTGGCACGTCTTGGTTCCAGCCTGTGTGCTGGAGGAGGCGAGGCGAGGTGTGCTCCCCGGGCCCAGCCCCGGGAGCTGGGAGGAGGGTTGCTCTGTGGATCACGCCAGACAAGCCTCAAGCCCACATTTAATCTTGCTGCCTGGGAAATTAGGCAGAAAATGCTCCGATTGAGTGTGAAGGCCTCCGCTGTAATTTGGAGCGAGCAGATGACATGCACTCATCGTCAGAGGGAGATGAAAGCTTTTAGAGCTGGTGAGCACTAGTAAAATCTGTGAAAATCTCTTTTTTGTCAGGAGTGGTAGATACACAGGCAGATGAAAGAAGATAAAATTAGCCTGTATGCAAGAGAGAGAGGGAGAAACAGAGAGAGAGAGAGAACAAACATTCCTCAGAAGACTCTTGGCAGAGGGGGTTTCTAACACCGGTGACTCAAAGGCAAAGGGGAGTCACATGTATATGTGCGTGTGCACATGCATGAGAACATACATACGTGTGGCTGCCCTTGGCTGTGCTCCCGTGG
>NW_008625396.1:0-2324 GCF_000691845.1 Merops nubicus | reverse complement strand
CCTTTGCCTCTGCCGTGGCAGGAGGGAACCTTGCCCCTGCTGCCTGTGCCCACGCCGTGACCCCTCTGCCCTGGTGCCACCAGCCCACCCTGGGCAGCATGTTGGGGGGTCTGAGATGTGGGTTCCCATGCCAGGCAGCTCCTGGTGATGGTACAGGACACCCAGCCTTCCACAGGAGCAAACCATGGTGGTGTCTGCTAAGCTCAGACTGATAGAGTGTCAGTGTGCTGACCGGCAGCCACACACTCTCTGGGGTGACTTGGAGTCCCTTATTTTAGGGTCAGGCTGCCCAGGGGGAAGCGTTCAGCTCCAGCTTGCAGCAGGGACCAGCTATGCTCAGAGGCAGTAGCAGCAGGAGATCCTCTGGCCACTAAATTTGGCTGCCAGGGTTTTGCTGCAGGCTGTTCCAGGTCTTCACCCTGGGACAGCTCCAGTGGTGAGCTCTGTGTGCAGATGACTGGTGCTCCAGCTCTGGCAGCAGCTCCTGCCCAGTGATCCAAGGCATTAACACAACCCCCTTCTCTGTTCCTGCTTTTGGAAAGGAAAGGGATGCTGGTGACTCTGCTGTCTGTGGCATCACAAGGAAGAGTGGCTGGAGTTACCTCTGCACCCATGAGCATACTGGATCCAAAAGTGCCAGTGGGGTCAGGAGAGAAGGGTCCCCGTGGGGTGTCCCACTGAGCTGCACCGTGCTCACAGCCAGCCCTCATCTCCTGCCAGGGCCAGAGTGCTCTGAACCCAGCACCCTCCAACAGGCTGTGGGAATATGGAGAAGCAGGCAGGGAAAGCCTCTCAGAAAGTCCCCTCAGCACTGCTCAGGACCCTCCTCATCAGCAGCTGGATGATGGATGTACAACTGAGAGATGGAAGAAAGGGAAACTGCTCTCAGACCCCCTTGCTCTCTGCACTAGTGGGTACCAAAACCTAGGAGGGGGTTTTCCCCCAGCCCGTGGCTTTTGCTGCACACGGGCAGCCTGTTGCCATCAGCACTGATGCAGCTCTTACACCTGAGAGGGGGCCATGGGATCAGCACCTCTTGGGGTGCTGCAGATACACCACACCCACCTGCCGAATGAGAACTGAAGGGCAGCAGCTACCTCGGCAGGGGTGTAGGGACCTCTGTGGCCCAGGACCACCCTCCAGAACAGCCAGAGCCCGTAGGCACCAGGGGTGTTTTTCAGCAGCTCAGGGAGCAGAGGCGGGAGGACTTCCCGTTGTCCCCGCGACGCAGCCCCAGGAGCTGCAGCATCAGGAGACTCCCTTGAGTCATGAGACACCCACCAGTGTGAGTCAACTCCAACGTTAATAACAAACAGAAAACTCCTGGTGCTCCCCCCTCGCCTCTCTCCACACGCTGTCTGGCAGGACGTGGGCTCTCCAGGGAGCTGCAGGGTGGGGGTTCTGGCCAGGGGCTCTGGTCCTGCTCACCTGCCCCGTTCCCTTGTGGAGAAGGGGCTGCTGGAGCACGCTGGGGGATACAGGTGGTCCCTCAGCAGGGTGGGGGGTGGATGGAGATGTCCCTGGCCCAGGATGGGGCTGGGGGATGCCCGGGGGTCTGCGGGAACACGCTGCCTGGTGAGGGCCTGGGGGGGAGCACAGAGTGCTGCCTGCTCAGTCGTGCAGGAGGCTGAAGAAAAGAAATAAATAACCCAGCCGTGAAAAACAAGCACTGGCCAAAGCCTCCCGAGGAGCCGTCTGTACTTCCCAGCTGCAGTCCCCGTTCCCTGGCTCGGTTAACCCTCTGGGAGTGACAGCAGGGATGGCAGCTCCTGCAGCCCAGCAAAGACACAGAGCTCTCCCTCCTCCAGTCCTCCAAGTGCTCCAGAATGCCTTTCACCAGCAGAATAATTAGAAATCTAATTCCTATTTCTCCTGCTCAGCTAATTGTCTGTGGACGATTTGATTGTAAGAGCGTCCAGTGATGCAGAATAACCATCTTATTTCTGCTAGACATTGCCTTTGCAATTAGCACCATCGATTGCATCGCTCCCTGCTCTCACCTGCCGGATCCAGGGGGACCAGGAGTGTGGCTCTCACCTGGCACGTCCCTCCCAGGGTGACCAGGTTGTGTCCTCCCTTCCCTTGGCACCGTCCCTGGGCACGGCGAGTCCCATCGGGGGTGAGCAGGCAGGAGGATGAGCTCTGATCTCCAGCACAGCTCCTCACTGCTCTCTGCTCCACAGGGGTGAAGCAGAGTCTCCCCAGGACTCACAGCCATGGATGGAGAGACCCTCCCCAGAGCACCGGGGATTGAGCACATCTCTTTGCCTGCAAAGGACTTGCCTCTCTGGCTGGCTAGAGTTGAGAGGGATTTATTATTATTA
>NW_008625395.1:15870-21434 GCF_000691845.1 Merops nubicus | reverse complement strand
TTTTTTTCTTTTAACTAGACTTATGTTAAATGATCCTTGTTGCTTTAGTCTTTCCCCAGAAGTAGCCATGAGATGCTGACTAGTGCAAAGCAAGTCCTAGAAAGAAAGCAAGATGCCTAGAAAGGCATCTCTAAAGTACCAAAAAAAAGATGCTGCAGTCCTATTACAAAAAAATTCCTTGTTAAATGTTATTCCCAGCTTGTCAGGCAAAAGAAGACTACAGAGCACTTAACACAATACTTGGCTTTCTAGCCACAGTTTCCAGGAGGAACTGAATAATCTCAACTTCTCAACTTCAGTCATTTTTTTCAGGTTTTGAAATGTCCTGAAGCCATCCCCTGGACCACCTCACAACCTATCAAGCTTTCTCAGACACCTAAATCACTCTAGAATTATTTCTCCACCTCTGCCTGCTGATCTCTCTTGAGAAAGAAAGATCTAGCAGAAGAAGGCAACAATCAGAACAGCAGATGACACTGCATATGAATCCATACCCTAAGCTGGCCAGGACAGTGAACATATAATGATAAAGTCAGAGGAAGGCAGAGAAAAAAAGCATTGAAGAATGTCACCCTTCTGTCCCCCACCATTTCCCACTGAAATGGTGGTGTCAAGACTCTCCCAGATCCTTGATGTAAATCTCCTGAACAGAAATGGAGAAGGAGTGAGTGTGGGGACAGCTGTGTGCCAGTAAGATGCACAGCAGTAAGACTATTCATTTTAATTTGTCATTAAGGTCTTGTACATAGATAGAAGACAGATAATACCAATACCTCAACTGTTGGATTGGGCATCATGTTTTCAGTAACTGAAAGCCTGATCAGCACTGTCAATGTTGTATGAACTTGCAATGGAAACCTGGATCCTGGACCCACTGGACCAGATATACTGTGAAAAAAAGCAACAGTACTGATCTACCATCTAAAAACATGCATACCAGACCCAAAGCAGTCCAGGGGCTTAAGCAGTACTGCAAACTTTCATCAGGATTTCTGTCAACAGAAGTATCTCTTAGACTAGTTGGTATTTTCTTTATATGCAGCTCAAGTAATTTTCCTTAATATATGAGGCAAATCTAGGTTTCATTTCTGGAACCTGAGAAATACAATATCTTACATGGAAGAGAACCTACAGGTGGACCTCAGACACACCTGGACTGTACAGAACCATCAGCATTCATTGCTTACTCTAAAAAGAGCAGTTACAGGGAGGAGTACTGCAATATGGTAGTTATTTCAAGCTAGACAACTAAAATGCAAATCTGTAAAAATCCTTCACACACACAAAAACCTTAAAAAATTGTTATAAAAAAGAATATACAGAAAAAAAACATGGCACTTGCTTCTTTTTTTGCAACTTAATTTCTAATCACTTCAGCTCTAAAAGTAATATTTTTGTATAAAACTTTTGGAATACTCTCATAGAGCCAGAAAATTATTGCAGCAAGCTGAAAGAACACCTAGGATTTAATATCTTAAAGGAAAAAAAATAAAAGTCTGGACTGTTGGTCAGGTGCTGTCTTCTTGAGTAATAGGATTCCATGTTTTAGTATGTAACCAGCTACCTATGACTTTATATTTAAGGCTGCACACCAATACAGGTTTAGAATTCAGCATTAATTGCTGTTCAATTTCACAGAGAGCCCTCTGGATAGTTACTCCTGCCTTTTAGTTTGTCTTTTAATGACTTTTTGAAGGGAAGCTTACAAACAAATGAAAATACCATTTCCTATCTACAATACTACTACTTATTGTTACAACCACTTGTAAAACTATGTATTGCAAAAGAGCAGAACATGCCTACAACTTAGAATCATAGAATCCTTTAGGTTGGAAGGGACCTCCAAGATCATCAAGTCCAACCATTGAGCCATTAGGGCTCTAAAGTCCTCTGCTAACTTGTGTATTAGCACTTGATTCTATCAAAGAGAAAGGCTCTACAGCCAATTGCCAAGAAATAAATTCTCAACCAAACATCCATTCAATTAAATATCCCTCCTCCTCCCCTGATTTCACATATATACATCTTCTTGGAGAAGCAACAAGGCAAAATGTGAGTCTCACAACATAGCTCAATGTTTCTTCAGCCTGCAGGGATCTGGTGCACCTGGCTGCCTGCTGCTGGGTGCCAGAAGAGGCACTGCTACTGGGCAACACCAGACACCACCTTGCTGAGGTTACTGTTGTGTGTGCAACTATCTCTTTCCCAATCACTTTCCCAAGCCTAGTTATGACTACTAGGAAGAATACTTCTGTGTAAGACTCCCCTAACTACATGGTCAGAAAGAGTCTGTAAGCCAGAATTTAACTTCAGCTAAATATTTCTGCCACTTAGGTCACTCCAGAATGGCTTTCAACTCAATGCTGTTCCATCCCAAGTCAAACAAGCTCCTCTTTCTTCCACTACAATGAATGGTTAACAAAATACTGGCAAAATAACAATACACAATTCAAAATAACAGCAGCCCCTTTCCCTTTTCTGTTCTAAAAGGCTGAGAGTGATTTTTATCTTAAAAAAACCCCACCAGTCATAATGTTTATTCAACATAGCACTGGAATGCTTCACTGTCTTCATCCAGTTGGTTATCAACTCATTCTTAGCCTGTATCACTTGAAAAACCCTGTGATAAATGAGATTATTAACCCCTTTATAGGCTCCCAGCACAGTAAAATTCAGCAGAAAACCATCTCTTCTAGAAATGCCATTTCCAATTATTAGAACCTGAATAATGACTGGGGATGAGCTTCTAATTCAAACTAGAAAAAGAAATTAAATAGTCTATTTTTTATCTCCACCTGCTGGCAGGTTTTCATGATAGGACTTCTCTGGCATAGCCTGACTTTAAAGAAAAACATCAGTAGTATAAATCAGTGGAATGAACTGAAAAGCCAATCCAACAATTGTAACAGAAATATTGACATCAGTAAATATGAATGCAACCAGGACAACATGTAAAGCATAGGTGCTGCCAGGGAGAAGAAAAGACAACTTAGAAATACATTTTATGTCTCTAATTAATTTACAAGACACAAACAAATGCTAATACTAGATCATTGACACAGAGGAAACATTCTGGTTTTATGCTGTATTTATGCTTACCTCACCAGTTTTAATCTTTTTTTTTTTTTAAATTACCCAAATTTACCAGATTCCATGGTCATCTGAAGCAATCCATCAAGAGCACTGGAAAGCAGACCTCTACTGGATACTTTTAAGTGACTTAACACGACAGGCACACATTGGTGTTCCAAAAATAAGGCCTTCCCTTCATCTGTCCTCAAGTCTATGCGAAGGGAATCGAAGGCCTGAGCCAGGTAATCCACTGAAAGATATCAGAATACAGGCAATAAAGCTTCTATAAACATAGTTCCACTAAGCAACATGTGAACAGCTATCCTAAGAGTTCCTGTGGCAGATATATACTTAAATGGCTGAAAATACTAAATGTCATTTTTATTTGAAGTCATCCTCTGCCTGTTTTTATTCCTTAACTATCTGTTGGGAGTGGAGAAAAAGATTAACTACAACTCATATGTTGAAGAAAAATTTTTTGAAAATATAAAGCTCTTGTAATATTTTGCTTAAGAGGAAAGAAATTACCAGTTTGTGTAGTTTGAGACAATGTTGGTTTCAAGATCTGGGAAATGTCTATTAAAGGAGTCAAGGGCTCACTTGTCTGAATAAGAGCAATCACTTTCATGAGAGCAACTACTCTTATTCCTTTCTATAAAAACTATATCTTAAGTTTCAGCACATGCATTTTATACACCCATCCCCTGTGGAGTGCACTGAATTATATGAAGAATGTAGATTAAGTGAGCCAATCTAATTTTCTTGATTTCATGATGTCAGATCTTTCTCTGTATCTTGGAGCAGCATTGATCATCTGGAGCACAGAGAATGAAGTACAAGGAAACCATTTAACCTGTAGAAAAAGTTTAACTGTGGTGCCATCTGCTGGATGATGACATTTTGAAGGAAATGGGATAGCTCTTCAAACCAAATGTGCTACTTTTATCACTAGGTTATTACTGCTGTGTGGTCAGAGTGATCAAAATTCATACACAGTGATATTCACCATATGTTTAACAACAGATCCTATTTTCCATGTTATAGTAGCTAGCAGTGAAAAGCAACCATGAGGAGCCAAACTGATTCATTCCCATCAAAAGTCCTCATCAGTAAGCCCCTACAATGCCTGTATTTTGTATTACAAGTCTTTTTGCATTGTTTTTATTAAACATTTCTAGAAATACGAGTCCCATTTTAAGAGTAATTATCATGCTTCACAAAAATATTTTGAGAGAAATAGCTCCCTCCAACAGCTGAAATACTCTGTTTGTTCATTAATGATGACAGGCTGGTCTTCCACCATGCCTAAATTCTGTGTTTACTGTAAATACAATATTATTCATGCACAGAGCAGTTAAGCATAAAGACACACTAATCTGCTCAACCATCTAATCCAGAAGGATGACTTCCATGAACAAGAACAATATTTATTGATTTATGGATTTAAAATCTTTGGAATCCCTGTTAATTGTCAGACTGCCAGAGATTGCAGCAGTTTTTTGATATGGATCTTTGTTTGTCTAAGAAATGGCCCAAAATTCATGATATATATTTCATGCAAGAGACAGAAAACAATCAGATGCCAAAGAAGGTAACTGATTCTGACATTCTGGCATGTTTTTTGAGGACTACCTTGAAAATTAACATCTCTGTAACCTGTTGCCACCTCTTTCTGTTACCAGTAGAGAGGATGCATTACTAGAAGAGACATTTTAAAATACAAAGCATTTGGAGAAGAAAAGATAGCAAAAGTAGAATACTGGAATAATTTAGGTTGGAATCTAGTCCACCACCCTAAGGCAGGACCACCTCTGAAGTTAGGTTAGACTGCTCAGTTGTAACCCCACTGAACAATTCTTTGCCATCAAAATGGTCTGTGCTTTTAAAAATGTCTTTGAAAAGGCAAAAAGGGAAAAAAGAGAAAACCAGGTATTTAGTGTCAGTGAACTGGAAAAAAAGCTATAGATACATCCATTCTTATGCTATCCTTGTAAAACTTATTCTTGCAGAAAATCCCAGTGATGCAGCTCCATGATACTCTTAAGCTGCTGCAGGTAGGCAGTAATCACCTGTTACAACTGCTCTTAGTCATGAATAACTGTTTGCTGCTCGACTTCCACAAAAAGGATGTGCCACACCTCTTGTTGCCTGTTTGCCTTGAAGAGAGAATAGGCTTCATAACTGAAGGCAGCAGTTAACAGATCAGCTGAGAGTGCAGTTACTCTGTTCTTTGAGATCTGTTTCCCAGGTTATTTTCTCACCCTCTCCAGACACAGGCTGATTCTTGTTAACTTGTAGTGTCTATTTGAAACACTGACCTTTGCCCTCTGAGGCAGGGAAGACCCAACTTCTTCTATATACAAAATTATCTATGATTCATTTAGGGAATTCTACTTTACACTTGCTATTATACATATTTGCTAGTGTGAAAGGGGGGAGGATCCTGAGAACAAGGTGGAAACAGAAAAAAACTCACAGTGAAAGCAGAGGCC
>NW_008625395.1:0-15839 GCF_000691845.1 Merops nubicus | reverse complement strand
CCCTACACAATCCCCCTGATTCTTTTTGGTTAACAAAGGCAGAAGCTGAAAATGTTGTAGCTGTTTCAAACACAATAAGCCTCTAATAAGTTTTGATGGCTATCTAGACTATATTACTTAAGACTTTATTTGAATTATGTTTTTTTCCTAAAGAAATAAATAAAAAAAAACCCAAACAAGTCTTTACATAGTCATAAACTCAACTTGATAATATATGGCAATTATATTGCATTTAGGATTCAGAGGGGACCTACCAACTCAGCTGCTTTTACTCTGATGGACTATTTTTGCATAACTGAACAAAATTGCTTCACAGCCATTATCAAAGCCATTACTGAATTAAAAGTCAAAACAAGATATTCTTTTGGATCACTCATCCCATCTACAGATTTACAAACTAAAAACTTTCAAGCATAATTCAGGTTACATACTATTGTTGAAGTTTTCAAAGAAGTCATATATAAATTAGAAATAGGTAAGAATTTGTTTAAACGACCGAAGTTAATCTGTAAGTTAATTTAAAAATATCTTTCAAAAATATCTCTATAAATCAGACTTATTGAAGGTTTTTCTTCTCTGGGTTCTGACAGAAAAGGGTACACCAATCTCTGTGTCCAAAGGATAAGAAAAGAAAGCATTAAAAATCTGAATTTGGGTCTCTTCTCATACTGTGCTTAACACTCAGCTCATGAGAAACAGTCCATTTTTGTCATCACTTTAAAGGAAATTTAGTCTTTTGAGATCATATCTGTTCTCAAAGAAGGTCCCACTGAGAAGATTTGCCACAGCATCTTGAGTGAAGTAGCCTGTCATGATCTGAAGCAGAAGTCATTATTTTCAGAGATGTGTTACCTCCTGATAAGACCTTCTTTGCTTTTGCCTTGTTAGCAAAATACATTATCATATCACATCAGCATAGGAATTCTGGAAGACTTTGGATAAAAAGGCCACTCTTCATGCTTTCAAGTCTAAAAAACCTACATAAACACATGGCTTCTTTGTAAATTACTCTGTTTAACAGTGAAATCTGCATGCACAATCATATCAAGAACTAACAACATAAAGTAGCATTTTTCAATGCTGACAGTGTTTTGTGGATAGTCATTTGCAGTGCCAGACTTGGTAGGAGGAAAGGGGAGCAGCAGACAGGTAAGGGCTGGAGTATGAACTGTATAATCAACTTAAAAGAAGGGACAAAGCCATTTCAGGACATGTATCACAACAGTGAAATTCTAGAACTGTGCAAAATCTGCTGCTTCTTTCAGTTTATGAAAGAAATAACTATAACTAGCTGTGCCATGCTGTGGAGTAAAGATCTTGGCAATCCAATTACTGCTGGAGTGACAGTTGGACAGAGTTACCAACATCCATTTTCCCCCTCTTCAGAAATGTTGATTTGTCTGTCAGGAAGTCATCACATTAAAAGGCACACAAATTCCAATGTGAAATGAGTAATAGCAAGATTCATACTTGTTTCTAGTGTATTTTACTTCACAAGGTAGTGAAACTCAAGGAAAACCACTTTCCACTAATAAAGACCTTACAGTATCACTGAAATGTTGGGTTTTTTTTTTGGTACAGGTACATGACTGAAATGAAAGCCAAAAAAAATCAGAACTTACCTTGTGTCACTGTTTTAAGCACAATTAAAGTTGACAGGAACCTCAAAGGCATACAGGAACTCTTAAAGAAAGCTGCTGATTTTGATTTACTCTCTGTAGACCTCTCAGAAGAACCATGTGGGTTGCCCTTACTTCCTATGCCTTTGAAAATATCTTCTCCCAGTCTCCTCATGGTTGATGCTATTGTTGCATGCTGTTCCAAACAATGTGCCCAGTTAGCAGAAACATTAAACCACATTAAAATCCTGTGTACTACACAGAGATACCTACATTTCCCCAAGCAATTAAATATTAAATAGCCAATGGTTTGACCAGGCATCAGCATAATGATCTGTATAGGAGATACAGATCTGTACAGGAGATCTTCTGTGTTCCAAAAGCAGCTGAAGAATATTATCACAGTGCCTTATCAACAAGTACTTCACTAAAAGACCAGCTGCTGAGGGCCCCTGATACACTGACATTATGTAATGTCACAATACACTCATTTAAAATATAGTTTCCTACTGGCACTAAAAACAACAGCTTACTATTCTACTGAATTTAAATTCAAGATTTTTACAACATTTCCCACCTTTCACTTTATCAAAAGCACTAATGACAGCACCATGCACTCTACTGAGTCTTTATGGTATGGCTACTGTCTTTATTACACTGCAAAATATTTTCTGATAGCAGTCTAGTCAAAAGGAGTAAGGAATGTCTTGTGGTTAGACACAGAAACATCAAAATTGCTTTGCTGCTTTGAGAAATACTTCCACCAATTTCAACAAACCTCATGCATAAAGTGGACCTAAAAAATACTGCCTTTTCTAGTCTAAAAGTTCTGTAAGTACATATGTAAATACTATAATTACTGGTATACTTGGACACCACAATAGAAATAACATGCTTATGAAAACCATGTTTAGATACACAATGCAAAATATAAAATTAATTTTAAAAAAATAAATTTCACAGTGTTTATTATCTTCAATAAACATTATGTATTTCTGCTCTGCAAAGACATAGTTTCTTTTATATGTGCTACCTGAAAACATCCAGTTTTCATATATATTTAAAATACAAAATTCATTAATATCTTCTGTGAATTTAGTTTAAAAAAAAACACTGAGTGAAAGAGGACTACTTGTTTTACCTGAATACCAGTGTCTAGCTGTCTTATTGACCAGTATATAAATTTAACCACAGGCACGTGTAGTTTAGGATTCACAAAAGGCATCCACTGGAGTTGCTCAGCAACTATAGGCAAAAGCTGTAAAAATATACAAATATACATACATGTAGTATGATGAAACTTCTGTGTAAGCTATAAGTGAAAACCAAACAAAAAAAAACCCCTCTGAACTTTCTCTTGGAATTTAATGGATTACCAAAGCAAATACTCACTGGGCAGATCCACTACAGGTACCAGAATTATACACATGCACAGATTTTAACACACAAAAGTTCAGATATATCAGGTGAGCTCAGTCTCAGTAAATCCAATCCCAATGGCTTCAAATATTTAATATGGTGAAGAAAAACAGTAAAAGAAGATTTTATGAACATCTCACTCATTTCCAAACCTTTGTATCCCCAGAAATCAAACAATACAAGTGTTAGAAGTATAGCATAGTATCACCTTTTGTCAGTCATAAAGTGAAACATTAATATATAATACAGGCATCAAAATATTTTCTATTAGACATGTTCATCTCCTTAGAAAAAAGGAATTCTGCACAGCATTACACATAAAATACAAGAATTATCACTTGGCAGAAGTAGCTTGAAATAAAATGCTGAAACTCAGGTTGAGTCTTAACTCCACATTTTTCCTTAGACATTCTCTATATGCTTTAAATATGAAAAATTATGCTATATCTAACTGCTGGAATGAATACTGACTTATTAACTGCAACCTTAATTACTGTATCCAAAGCATGTCTAAAACAGGCTGACCTGTTATACTCTCAAAATCATTAAATAAAAACCCATAAGCCTAAAAAAAACATATTAACACAAGCAAACATTCCAAATCCCTTTACCTTCATACACCTTTCCTGGGTGCAGGTTTTTTTGGAGGTCTGGGTAACCAGAAGTTTATGACTGTCCTCTCTCTCTTCTGGTATTTTTATTTTGCTAAGGTGCTGGTCTGAGATCCAATCCATAAGATAAGTTAGGAGCTCATAAACTTGTGAATTCAAGGGTAGCTGTAATACATCCACAACACCAGATATTTCAGCTGTCACATTCATGATTTTTCTAAGCTAAAATAATAACAGACTGAACTATATGAGAGCACATTAGTTCTGAAATATTATGCATAATTAAAAGGATGATGAGTATATGCCTGATAAAATCTGGGAGGTAAGTTAGTGGGAGCCTGTGGAAACATTTTATACAAGGAAACAGTGGTCCTGAACAGGCCATGTGTACTCTGCTGGGCTTTGTACCCAGAGTTTGAGAAGCCTGTGTGTTATTATTAGAACCTATAACTTAAAATATCTCCAGGAAAGGCAAACTGAGCTCACTGCAACCAGCTCCCTGCAACAGGAGCCTGCAGGCAGCTCCCACTTGGTACCAGGGATCACACCTCCTGCCTGGCCTTGCCTTTATCTGAGAGCATCAAGAAGTTCTCCTGTGAACCTCCTTCATGAATAGAGCTGTTTTCTTGCAAGGAAGTTCTATACCAGCTTGAGTGGCCAAAAAGGAGGAGATTCTCTCCACAGACAGCACCTGCTCAGCCTGCCCTGGGGAAAATCCACCCAGGCTCTACCTGAGGTTGCACAAACACCAAGTCCCCACCACCTGAAGGAACATTACATTTACTTGCTCTCTCTACTCCTCCTCTCACTCTGCCTTATCAAAACCACTGCTTCATTAAGCCATTTTTTGTCAGGCCTTTCTCACAGAGATCCAGAAAGAACTGCATTGTTTCTCCCCCTCCCCACTGCTGGGCAGGTACCACTTCTGATGGTTTCTGAGTGAGAAAAAATATGCACACCATTTATTCTGTACTTAGACAAATGGTGATAAAAGGCCTGGCAAATTATTTTTACATACAGAATCACTCCATTTTATAATTCTGGCTAAATGAATTACAGGAGAATGCAAATTGTTAATGCTCTTTGCATGTGGAAATTCTTATTCCAATGCAACAGACCTCCTTTGCTTTATCTCATAAAACCCACTGGTGTTAAAATTTAACTGGGTAACTAGTATTGTTAGAAAGAGAACAAAGACTTCATGAAATTGTCATTCTGTCCCTGCACAACACTGCAATGAAACACTCTACAAATGATATCCAGAGGTAGCTGAACACAGGCTGCACAGTTCTCTGAAGACTTCAATAGTTTTCTTGTATCTACCTTCAGATAACTGTTTCCCTCTTCACTCAAAACTACAACTAGTGACACTGTTTATATTTCACTTGCAACCCAAGTACACTAAACCCTATGTAAACAGAGAAATATGTTGGCTATATGTAGGCAGCACAGTTTTAAGGCATCTGATGTAGATTAATTAAGTTGGATGGTGTGAATATCTCTCCCATTTCACAGTTTAGCCTCTCACTGGAGAAAAACAGCATTGGGAGATGTTGGTAGAGCACTACCAGAGGACTTGCTACTAAATGGAATAACACAGAGACAGAAAGCATTTAATTAAGTGATGTAAGAAGATATGTTAAGGAAAACAAGGGGAGTATTTTGCAATTGTGCATGAACACTGCATTTATTCTCTTTCTCTCATTAAAAAGCATTTCTTAAAAAAAAAAAGATTAAATCACTTTTGGCTTAGAAAATGAAAATTCTTTTCCTGTTACTTCTGACTGACTACTTTTTAGCTGGTGTTATTCATAAGAACAATGCCATACTTCAGCAGTAACCAGAATGAGTTTAAGATTTGCTCTGATGCAGCAAAAGAAACCAGTTACAGTGTAAGCAGGTTATAATTTTAACTGACAGATACAAGATTATGAGACAGGAAGATGAAAACTTGCCATATAAATAAAGACATACTAGCTACATACACAATAGGAAATAAAACAGACTGATTTTTAGCTGCAATTCCTTGTTAACTGTCAGTTTTCCCCCAATATAAACTGTATCCTCTCTTATTGTTACTAATTCACACATAAAGTAAAATTGGAAATGACATTTTCTCATTTCTAGCTGACACACAGAGAACATTCCACTGCCTAATGTTTTTTTCAATCAATCTTTCATTTTGCCCAATTCTTACCTTAGCAATTTTTGGTGTTACCATCACTTTTTCCTGCTTGACAGGTTTACACTGTTGCACTACTTGATGCCTATCCTTAGACTTCTGTATCATTAAAAATTCATGCTTCCTCTGCAACAAAATGTAACAGTGAATTATATTTCACTTGTTACCTATAAAAGAAGCAGGCACATGTAAGAACAAACCTTACTTGTAGGTTCTCTAAACGAGCTTGTACTTTTCTTGCTTGACCTTCCAACTTCTTGTTCAGCTCAGTTACGTCACTTAACTGAAAGAATCAGAAAATATTAAAGTATCTGTAAATTCAAAATTTACTTCTTGACTTAGCTATCACAGTGAAATAGTTTCATGTGCTTGCTGAGTGGCTAAGTTATTTAAGTTCAACTTTTTTTCTTCTGAGCATGTAAAGTCAAAAATCACCATCCAAAAATCATCATCCAAAATCATCATCTACCTACTTCCTCAACAAATCACAAAATCACAGACTGGCTGAGGTTGGAAGGAACCTCTGGAGGTCACCTGGTCCAACCCCCCAGCTCAAGCAGGGCCACCAAGAGCTATCTGCTCAGGACTATGTCCAGACAGCTTTTGAATCTCTCCAAGGTGGTAGATTCCACCACCTCTCTGGACAAACTGTTCCAGGATAAATAAGACAGCAGTAGCTCTTGGCTGACCTGCAGCCCAACTTTGCAGGGGAAGAATAAGCACTACAATGCCAATCCAGACTCAATTACTTCGCACTCAATTACTTTTCATGAAGCAGTGACACAAAAATGGAGTGCACATTCCAAGGATGCTCCAGTAGTCTTGTTAAGGGGGAGGGTGAAAGTTTTCTTCTCTGCAGAAGGGAACAGTTACTGACCATACTACAAAAACAGTTTGCTCTAGTTTTTTTATTTAACAGAATCAGCACAGGCTGGATTCTATTATATTCTCAAATACTTCCTCTCCATCCACCCTCAGTTTGCTTCACAGGACATGGATTTGTCCCTCCTAACAATTAGCTGTTGCTAAGTGGGTAAGAGGAATACATCCAATTTTTTTGGTAAAAAGATCAGAGAGGCTAAATGAATTTCAAGTACTGGAAAGTACTTTCAGTCATTCAGACAATTCTTGTCTAACAGAAACAAAAAACCAGCAATTTTGTAAATTTAAGCTGTTCAAATATTTGTAATTGTTGACTGGAACTTGTAAAATTATTGATAACAGGAAATAACTAATTTTACCTGTTTTCTTAAAGAGTCATTCATTTCCTTCAAGGTGTCAAATGATGACTTCAGCCTCCTATTTTCTTTAGTTATTTCTCTCAAGGCTTCTGTCAGCTGTTTAACTTCTGCCTCATGTTGCTACAGAAATACCAAATTTAAAACCATCATTTTCAAAAGACTATTTTAGAAACAATTCTAAGCTCAGTTGCATCTTGGTGTTAATAGGATAAACTTTCAAAGATCAAGTTTGCAATCCTGCATGGCCCAATGCACACATTCACCCAGTACTGAGAAAAACAACCACCATACTGTACATTAAGTGATTCTGTTTTGCAGTAACTTATGAGGTTTCAACTAGTTTTTCTGGCTTTGCTCACTCACAATCACACAGAGCAAGAAACTAATCCTACACTTTGTAGACTAGTGCTCTGGTTTACAGCACCAGTGTGGGACTTGTTAACTACAGCCTGCATACCCTGCTGCCATTCTTCTCTTTCCCCTGAATCTTCTTTTAGATTTAATCTTCTCTGGGCATAAGGGCACCTCTTTAAGCACCTCAGATTTGATAAAACAGCAAAGTTTAATTTTACTGAATATACTCCAGCTATACATACTTAGTATCTTCCATTTCTCCCCTTCCTCATTCAACTGCTCGTTCCCTACTTTTCCCTTTCACATCATACCTCTCTTCTGACATATGACACAAATAAAGCACAGTAGAAGTTTAAAGGATGCAAGCTCTGAAGAGATCCATCTCTATATATCTGCTTGGAAGCTCCATAACTTCTGTTCCAGCTATAGAGGAAAACCATCTGCCATTCTTTTCCTCCAGTGCTGCTCTTCTTCAGCCAAAGTCATCAGAAGAGCTGTGGGCACCATGTTCTTGTCTAAAGCACCCACCCACACTTGCCTAAGAAGACAGAATCCTTTAGGTGGGAAAAGACCTTTAAGATCATCAAGTCCAACTCATAACTGCAGCACTGCCAAGTCCACCACTAAACCATTTCCCTAAGCACCACATCTAGGCTTCTTCTAAAGGCCTCCAGGGATGGAGACTCAACCACTCCCCTGGGCAGCCTGTTCCAGTGCCTGACAACCCTCTTGGTGAAGTGGCTGCTTCCTCTAATCCTCTTGTCTGTAGGAAATGACAGATCCTCTTTTCATACCAATAAACATGCAGTTACTGCCAACATATAATGGAGTGCACCCCATCATATCACATGGAATGTTTCACTTCCACTTTCTACATGCACAGTTAAGAGCTTCACCTGAAGTTCCATAGCTCCTCTAGGAAGAATCAGTATAGAAAAATTAATCTAAAAATTAAGTAGAAGCAATTCAGTTGTTAAGTCATAGGCCAGTAGGTGATGCCAGGATGTCTAAGCCACCCACTTCCATACTCAGGTCAGGTGGTGCCATCCATAGCATAACCAGCTGTAGGATTTCACTCCTGCCAGATGTTTGCCTAGTCTGTTCTTAAGTCCTCCACCACTGGCAGCACTGCAGTCTTACCAATCCACCTGTTCCTATGCTTAGCTAGTTTTGTGAGATGTAACACTTAACCTCATTTTCCCTTACTACTACTACTACTTCCTATGCTTAGCTAGTTTTGTGAGATCTAACACTTAACCTTATTTTCCCTTACTGCTACTACTACTTCTATTACAGATATGAAAAAAAATATTAGTTTATTCCTCTTTGTTGCATCCCTTTATGCAGCTGAAGATTGGCACATTCACCCTCAGTTCATCCTGTATGTTTATAAGCCATGGGTCTACTCATCATTATCTATTTCTGTAGCTGATATTTCTATTCCAATGAAATCCTGTACTTCTGAATAGTATACTGGCTTTTCAGACCTACTATATCTTCAAGTTGTCATGAACAATTTTAATCCCAATGTTCTTTCTCAGCATGCTTGAAATTCCCCCTCACTTGCCATTTTCTTCAAATTTAATAAATGTGCTCTTTCTCACCATCAAACTTCTTACTGAAGATACTGAATGCTAGACTGAAAAGATATTCCAGAAGCCATCATGTGTATTCCTGCAATTTTACTGTGAACTACTCACTGCAGCTTTAAACACATTTGTATTACACTTTCTTAATATGATTATGAAAATGTCATGCAAAACTGTCTAAAAAAATTTCTGATGAAGTCCAGACACATAGCTAACTACTCCTCTGTTAGCAACACTCATTACCTTGCTCTAGTGGAAATGGGACTGATTGGACAATTTATAA
Organism: Merops nubicus; assembly: GCF_000691845.1. NCBI lineage: Eukaryota > Metazoa > Chordata > Aves > Coraciiformes > Meropidae > Merops > Merops nubicus. The sequence continues at coordinate 6,541 of NW_008625395.1, read as the reverse complement.
TTAACATATGCCAGTAGTTACTCATTGCACTGTTTTTCTGCATTGCACTTCCCATGGTTCACTCACAGTTTGTTTCAGGATCTATTTAATGTACAGAATTTGGATTAAATTGAATCAGGCTGTACAGTTCCTCCCCTTTTGAGAAGAAAGGCACATTTTTTCAGTCTTCCAATACTCCATTTGATCTCCACAGATAACCAATCATTTTCCCTACCCTGGTTTTCATCAGCCAGTTCTCTAACTGGTGAAACACTCTTATGAGCTCAGAAGATTTGAAACATCTAAATTAACACCTTAACTTATTCCTTCCTCAACTGTTCAAAAGTTGAGTTCCCTCTCCTGTGATGCCCTTTTTCCCTTTCCAACAGGTAGTCAGTCCTCTCTCAGCAGCTTGTGGGAAAGGTTTCTCTGCACAATTCAAAGAAAACTAATTCCTCAGCTTATGGTTTTGACACAAAGTACACATATATAAGGACTTCCCTTGGTGACCTTCTGGATAATAATCAAAACTTTTCACAAGACCTAAATGCAATAGCAAACACTCACAAGAACAGTTTTAATCACTACCTCTTCTTACAGCAGAGGAAAAATTCATTTCCTCCCACACTCCCAAAGTCAGGCTGATCTTTGCTTCCTTTGAATCTTTTGAGTGGTTTTTTTTTTGCCAATATCATCTGCAATAGCTGTTATGTTGTAAGATCTCATTGGGTCCTAAGGCCTTCCCAAGGAAATCTACTTCAACTCCAGATAATGCAAAGACACACATCTCAGTTACATGCAGTTCCAGAGAGATCACAATTTTTTCTCTAATACTGGTCGTCCAGTTTCTGCAATTTTACAGACAAGTTACTTTCACTTCTAAACTGTTACAGTATAATGTTCCTACACATCAAACTAAATTCACCATTCTGAAACAGAAGCCAGAAAAAAAAAAAGCTGACAATATTGTTTGGTACATTTTATATAAACTTTTCATTTGGGCATTTCAAGCACTTTAAAGAAATAAGCAGTACTATCTTAATGGCTTAAGATAACTACAAACAAGTTAAATGGCACACAGAGCAATAAACATCATTAAATATATTACTGCACCTCTTTTATAATTCCAATTTTTGTGTGAACTTCTTCCTCTACACCTCTAATTTTAGCCAAAGCTGCTTCATGTCTAAAGAGCAATGCTTCTCTCTCTGTTAGAAAATGCTCTCTTTTCTGGAGGTGCAGGGCATGCTCTTGCTGTGCTGAACTTTCTCTCTGCATCAAGGAAAAAAGAAATGTTGAAATGACTTTAAAATCCAGCAAATTGTCACAATTTATATGGATTTGGAATTTTCACTCCCAGAGATATGCTTGGCTCTTTGTAAAATGATAGTGTTTCACAAAAGTTTGCTAATTAAAAGCATCCTGATGGCCATCTACATTGTTTCCCCACACATGAACCCAAATGACTTCAAAGTGCATTGGGATGGCTCAGCCTCTCTACATGGTTGTTCCAAGTATATACCCAGACTATTAAACTTACCCTTTTGTTTGCAGAAGTTTTGGATGATGGTATTAAATATAAGACAAAACAGAGGCTGATGTGACTGTCTACACTGAACACTAGATAAATATATTGTTTCTTCAATTAGTGGCAAAAATCCTTGAAAAAGTGGTGAGAAAAAAAAAGGTACACTATTATTTTTAAGTATATGGTGCCAGAGAGAGTCCTGGCAGGGAATCCAGCAGAAGCATGGGAGCTATTCCAGAATAAAACCATATAGGAAGTTGGCCTGTTGGTGGTCTAGGCCTGCTAGGAGACAAACTGTTGGGATTCTCCAACAGCACAAAAGTAAAGACAAGGCAGAATGGAGCATTTGAGGCCATGAAGACAAGTACTCTTGAATGGCCAGGGTCAGGAGAACAGTTTCAGAGGCTCTCAGGAGAAGCAAGGGTTGCAGGTGTTGCCCTCTGTGCCCACTGTGGGTCACAAGAAGCTCTTGGATGTAGAAGCACTGTGTTCAAAATCCCCCAAGCTGAGTTTTGGCTGGTCTACTCATGGTGCAAATCAAAGCACCACCATCAAATCAGTGAAATAATTTAGGGGAAGAGGCAGATGCTGACAGAGTTTTAGTATATAAGTAATTGTGATTAGTATAAGCAATACTTTATATAAGTAAGTTTTAGTATTTAAGTAATAGTGATTTAGTATATGAGTAATTTCTGAATTCCCTGTCAAAAGTAAGAACTTCCATTAAATGACTCAATGAAATTTTTAAGCTGATTCCATTTCCTACCTGGAGCTTCTGATGTATGACAAATAATTCATCATAAATTTGCTTGATGTGAGGTGGTATTAAGCCTTGACAAGTGCATACTTGAGCACCAGTTCCACTCACAAATTTCCTTATCAAACCATTAGTAATATTTTGGTCATTATTTTCTTGTATGTTTGCAGCCAGATGGGATGCTTGGATGCTGTCTGTGGAAAGGAAAAAAATATTTTACATTAAAAAATTAGCCCTAGAGTTTTAGTATCTGTCAATGCAGCTAGCTACTTAAAAGAAACAAAAAAAAACCCAAAAGCCACCTTGTTTCTTCATTTACATGATAACATCATCAAGCAACCACTTGCATAAAAGATTGATTTTTCTTTTTAAAATTTATGCTACTACTGCATCAAGTATGTCTGGACCTCCTAAAATAATTCTGAAGGAATGACTTAGACTTCCATAAAAGGTTAAGTCCCCAAATTAAAATATGTTTTACTTGATTATTGTATTTCCAAACTGAACAGAAATAAGTTCACTATATTTTTAAAAAAATTACATGTTATACTTCACACAGAGTTGTAAAAATATTTCAAAAATTCAATATTTATTACCTGTTCCCTTGTATGTAGCTGGATTTTGAACTGAATCAGTTTCAGAGCATTTAATGGCCTTTTCTATGTCCAGATCACTTGCATCAGAAATAAAATCTTGCTCATCATCAAAGCTAAAATATACAAAGAAAGCAATAATCTTAAATTATTCAGTCCCCTTCTAACATGCTACATATAGAACACTGAGAGAAGTCTGTGTAGAAATGTAAACACTGCTCAAGGTAAGAATCTGATACTTGAATTATAACAGAGTTAAATCATTTGGATGGAAGGTGTTACTATTCATAAGATTTTAACCACAATGATTAGTGAAGTTGCTGTCTTAAAATCAGCAGCAATAACTAGAATTTTCCTGCTGTAAGCACATGTATGCAACAGGTAGAACCAACACTCTTTTCTCACCACTAACTGCCAAATTCAAGGAAAGTTAAAAATACAACCTCCCTTTTTAAATTATTTTTTCATATTTGGTGTAAAGTAGCCCTGAAAGGAGATTTCTTGGCTTTTGGAGCCAGCTTATCTCTAAATAAACTTAAAGCTGTTCATCTGTCTGAGCTATTTGCCTTCCTCTTAGTTCAGTTTATAACACCTGGTTTGGTTTTTATCACCCCTGTATCCCATTAGCAACTCCAACATACACAGATTAGATTGGAAAGTGAGTGAGACAACAGTCCTCATGAAAATCAACATTCACATCATTTCATACATTGCCCACAAACAGTTCTTTACTTAACAAGAAAACAAACAACTTAAGATGACTTCTGGATCTGTACAAATCCAAACATAATGTTTACTGATGGTTTATCTGGATGATGATAGATAATAGAAGATAAAGGAGAGATGAAGAGAAAACACTTCTTACCAACCCCAGTCTTTAAAGCTCTGTAAGAAATCACTAGAGATGCTGTTATCTCTTCCACTTTGGGTAAACTCTGACTCCAAAGAACATTTGGATAAAGAAATAGTTGTCTTTTCCAGTGAGCTGTCCATGTCACCTGAAGTATATAAAATAAAAAACAATTTTATTTTGCATTTGAGAACCTGACATTAAGAAATCCAATTAGAAATACTGGCTTAAGTTTAGGAACCCAAAAAAACACTGATGCAGCCTGACAAATGAATGAAAATTTGGACCAGCTTAAACTATAGGAAGAAGTATTTACTTTTCAAATCAGATTTGTACTTCCAAAGTTTCACTTTGCTTGCCTTCATGTACTAATTTTTCTGTAACTGAAGCCTGATAAATAGTTTTACTCTGCTGTCCATGTGCACCAGCAACGTGTTCCTCAGTAAGCCCAAAGACATTCTAAATATTAAACACATATTTATCTTTAAATTAAAGCCAAATGTATGCATTATGAGGTGGACTGCCACCAACTGCTCCAAACAGGACTCAAAACACAAACAGGTTGGGAACCATTGCTCTAAAGCATCCTTAGTGCCCTTTATGTGAACATTAGCATTCATAGGCTGGCTCCCAAAAATCACAACCCCCTAATCAAGGGTGTCTAACTATCTAAAATGAGAAAATACAAAACTGAATTTAGGAATTATACAGTTTTAGCACATTATTTTCCCTAGAAAAGACACCAAAGCACAGTTGTTTGGTATTACCTTTGTATACTAGAGAGCTCCTGTTCTTATATTCCTTATGTAATGCTCCTGAAAAGCAATCCTACAAGAAAGCACAAATCCACTGTAAAATAGTCAGGATTTTCAGGGAAAGTGTATGTTACAACTTATTTGTTTAACATAGTGCCTTGTGACAGAACTGGTACTACAACATACTGATTTTGAAAAGGGAATATTCTTTTCTCCAATATATAAATGTAAATGGACCTCATATTAATATAAAAAGGCACCTGTATTACCCACAGTCTAATAATGGAATATTCAGTGTTAGATGTTAAAATATTTGAAAAAACTATGAGGAGAGTAACATTAAATAAGGGCATAGAAGCAGGATTAGGTAAACAAGGGAACAGTGCCATCTATCTTTATAGCTAGGCTTTTCACACCAAAGTTTCCTGCTCTACCTTTTCCTACTAATTACTACATACCAAAAAAAAATGAATGACAGAAGTATTAGGCTACAAGCATGATCAATTAATGGTACATCAGAAAAGATCAGACTCAAAGCAGCTCTCGTGATCTTAATTGTTTCCACTGCATCTCTGCTATGCTTTAAATGACCCACTGCTCTATTTTCCTGTACTTAAATACCACTTTTTAATGAAATAACAAAATGCACAAACAAATCCAGCATTCCCTCCCTTGCAAGCATTACACTTCAAAGTGTCAGTGACAGTTTTTTTAAAGACAGCTTTGGAAAATTATTTTTCTTTGAAGAACTGTTCTATAACGCAAAGAAGAATATTGCCCAAGAAAAATACAGCACTTGGAGCACCACAAAATGCAAAAAAACCCCAAGCTGCAAATCCCTCTCTAGAATCTAAGGGCAGATAGAGTTCAAGAGCTAAAGCCTTCTTGTATCTGCGATGGTTCCTGACTCTAAAATGGCAAGTCACATTTCCTCAGAAAAAACAAGGCTGGTTTCTGCATTCACTTGATGATTCTCAGGACCAACTCAATCTCCCAAACCATGTGTCTAGCTCAAATCCATCTTTAATCTCTCCCAATCTTTGGCTGCTCACAGATATCTTTACAACATATGATTTCCCTTGCAGCATGAGTTTGAACATTTAAGGTCTGTTATCCCACGGGCACCCTGGAAGTGTTTGACCCATGGAATACAGACAGAAGAAGGGAACTGCAGAAATCTGTCTCAGTGACAGACTTAAGATCAAATAAAGGTAAATGCTTAGCCAGTGAGTATTCCTTCTACAAAGTGTCAGAGACTTGATGCACCAGCATATGGGAGGGGGCTTTGCTGCTGGATTTTTAGGCAGATCAGTTTCCTAATCCATTGGGCAGACCCATAAATGTTCACATCAGCACAAGGGATGGAATCAGAGGACTCACAATCCAGTTTATTCACAGCACTGCAAGGAACCTGGCATCCTCAGGTGCAAAATAACATTGTTTTACCTCAGCAAGGGAACGATAACCATCATAATTTACTGTCTGGTTGTTGTAGCAGTCTCTTATGAACTATGGGTTTGATTCTTCTCTCAGTCACTAGATGTGGAACAATTTTCTGTCCCCCAAAAGACAAGTTAATCACTAGGCTCTGTATAAAATCACAAGCACTCCTAACACGTTCTAAATAAGGTGAGCAAATGCTGTGGCAAAAGAAGATGTGAAAGACATGAGTTATCCTGTTTTACACATGCCTTGTATAGTACTTGTAAGAAGATTCCCATATTTCCTTCCCCAGCTGGCAGGCAACAGGAAGATGAGGCGAAAACAAAGTGCCAAGCTCTCAGACTGTGTTTTGGTAACAAGGAAAATCTGGAATTGCAATGTCCAGGGACACGTCAAGTCCAGACAAGGATGAGTGCTTAGCACTTCCACCGTGACAAGACGAGAGCAGAGGGCCAGGGACAGAACGCGCTTCACACACGAGCTCCCCAAGGCTGTTTAAAACCCATTTTTAGCCCTCCGTGCCAGTGAGCCCCAGGGGAGGAGAGAGAGATCCCCGTCCCGAGCACCTCAGGAGCTAGGCGAAGGGGAACGGCTTTCCTCCTCCTCCTCCTCCCGCACCGCCCACCCCCGGCCCTC
>NW_008625394.1:10800-13480 GCF_000691845.1 Merops nubicus | reverse complement strand
CAGAATGCTGTGGGAGGTGCTGTCAAATCCTGACTGAAGTCCAGGTGACAACCTCCACAGCCTTTCCCTCATCCATCACCTGATCAGAGGAGATCACCCCTTACCCAGTGCTGCTGGGAAATGCTGGAGAGAGGCTCGGCCAGTTCCTCCACAGCTCCCGCAGCACTCTGGGGTGGGTCTCATCCAGACCTGTAGACTTGTGGCTGTCCAGCTGGCTCAGCAGGTCCTGCTCTGCTGTCTCCTGGGTCATGAGGGGGTCACTCTGGTCTCCATCCCTTTCTTCCAGCTGGATACCATGAGGGTGACTGGACTGACTATTGAAGGCTGAGGCAAAGGAGGCATTCAGTCCCTCAGCCTCTCCTCATCCCTGCTAACAACGCTCCCCCTCACATCCAATGCAGGATGCAGATTCTCCCTGCTCCTTTTTTGTTGTTAATATATTTGTAAAAACACTTTTTATTATCCCTTGCAGCAGTGCCCAGGGTGAGTCCCAGCAGAGCTTTTGCCCCCTAATGTTTTTTCCACGTGACCTCAGTAAATCCCTGCACTCTTCCTGAGCCTCCTGCCCCCTCTCCCCCGGGTGGGAGACTCTCCCCTCCCTGCCAAGCCCCCCAGGAGCTCCCTGCTCAGCCCTGCTGGGGGTTCTCCTGCCAGCCTGTTCCTGTGCCCCCAGGAGCATCCTCCTGGAAAAGGTCCAGCCTCCCTCAGCCCTGTGCCCTCTAGGACTGTGTCCCCAGGGATTTCCTCAGCCAGTCTCCAAAACGGGTTGAAGTTCACCCTTTGGAACTCCCCCACAAGAACGTGGGCCTGTGATTCTGCAGCATCTGCCAGTTGTCTGTGGATCAATTTGACATGGACAGAAGCAGCTTCACTCAGAAGGTGAAGAGCATTCCTGGGCATGCAGGAGAGAAGGTGCTTGAAGCTACCCAAAGAAACTTCAGCTCAGCGAGGAGAAATAATAGCTCTGGTTGGAGCCCTAGAGTTAGGAAAGGATAAAAGGATAAATAGAGGGATGGACTCTAATCATGCCCTTGGAGTTGTAGATGCCCATGGAGCCGTTTGGAAGGAAAGAGGACATTTATCTGCACAAGGAGGAGGTGCTGCACAGGCAGGTGCCACGCTGGGGTGTTGGGTGCCAGCTGCAGTAGCTGTCGTGCTCTGCAGAGGGCATTGGAAAGGTGAAGCTGCCCCGGAGCTGGGAGGGGGACTGGCAGACCGAGGGGCAAGGCAGGCTGCAGAACAAGGTGAAATGTTAATTCCTAAGAGGACTGTGCCATTACCTGGGCAGGAAGAAGTCTGATGACAAGGATTTAAAGTGAATAAAGGATTTCGAGGCACAAACAGAGCAGCCAGGGTGGGCTGGAACTAAGAAGGGGGGGTGGTGGTTCCCTTTGGTGCTCTGTGGCATCTGGTAAGGGCAGACACTGATAAAGCTCCCTGGGGAACAGAGACACTACAGGACAGTCTGGAAAGAGAAAAAGGGAATGTACGAGGCCGAGTGTGGCAAATAGATTTTTTGGAAATCCCCAGAAAAGGGGTGTGGGGGTGTACAGACATCACAGAATCACTGTGGTTAGAAAGGACCTTTAAGACCATGGAGTCCAGCCATTATCTGACTCCACCAGGCCCCTTCTGCACCCCGAGCACCCCTCTGCATGGCATTAAATGCACCCAGGGCTGGTGATTCAAGCACTGCCCTGGGCAGCCTGGTCCAGAGTCTCAGCACCCTTTCTGTGCAGAAGTTTTTTCCTAATGTCTCAGCTAAACCTCCCCTGGTGTAGCTACAACACTGCCTCTTGTCCTGTCAGTTGTGGCATGTAAGAAGAGGCCACCCCCCCCCTCCCCACAACCTCCTACCTCCTGTCAGGGAGTTGTAGAGTGACAAGTTCTCCCTCAGCCTCCTCTTCCTCAGGCTAGACAACCCCAGGTCCCTCAGCTGCTCCTCACAGGACTCACCCTCAAGACCCTTCAGCAGCCTTGTTGCCCTTCTCTGCACCCTCTCTGGAACCTCAATGTCCCTCTTGTTCTGTGGAGCCCAAAACACACCTACCCCAGGGTGGCCCCTTGTCCCTCTCCTGTTCACAGCATCCTGTTTTCTGGCGTCCTGTCCCTCAGTCCTTCTCCATGTCTGTCCCTTCTTCCTCCTGCTGTTGTCTTCCCTTTTCTCCCTCTCTCCTGCTGCCTTTGGGCTCTGAGGTTTGTGTCCAGCTCACTGCTGGGATTTCTTTTCCTGCCTCCTTGGTGTCCCTGCCTGGGTCTGTTGCAGGCCCTGGCTGTGGAGCTGGTGGCCGTGGATGGGTGCAGGGGAGGGGTGATGGCCCCTGGGGCTGTGGCCATGGCCCCTGTTCCTGAGGGGCTCCGCCCCAGGTGTGGCCAGTGAAGCTGAGGACGGGCTGGCCCTGCTGGGGGAGGGGCTCTGGCTACCAAGGGGCTGCCTGGGCATGGCTGTGGAAGGGGAGCTGTGTGAGGAGGGGATCTCAGCGGGTCCACTGCAGGGAGCTGCCAGTCCATCCAGCATGAAAGGGTCCTTCTGAGCTGTTCCCACCAGCAGGTAGCACTGGGGGCTTGGTGCTTCTGTTGGCTCTGTGTGTGAGCCTCTGTGTCCTGAGGGAGCTTTGTGGGTGAGGGGCCTGGAGGCATCTGCTGTGTGCTGCCTTGTGGCTGAGGGTTGGGCAGGCAG
>NW_008625394.1:9243-10757 GCF_000691845.1 Merops nubicus | reverse complement strand
CCCCAGGAGCTATGAGGAGCTGTGTGTGTCCTGACAGCTCCTCTCTGCTGTCCTGCCTGGGACCCCCAGGCCCAGCAGCTGGCTGTGCTCTGTTAGGTGCCACAGGGGATGGTGTCCAGGGCATCCCACGCTGGGCTCGGGGCAGGCAAACAAAGGCCACGTTCCCCTGGAGCAGGGGCTGCCCCGGGGGAGATCTGCAGTGCCCAGGGCAATGCTTCCTGCCAGCAGCAGCTTGGGCAGGGGATGCAGAGGAGGCAGAGGCTGCAGGAACACCCCAGTTATACCCAACGTGTTGCCTGTGAAGAGTATCTGCAGATCCCAGGCCCTTGAAAGGCAAGTTTAAGGACCAGCATTTGGGAGGGGGCTCTGTGTGGAGTGGTGAAGGCTGAAAGTTTTGGGGACTCAAGCCCTTTTCATAGCCCTTGCTGTACAGCAGGGTGTGAGGGCAGCATGGATCTGCTCACACCATTCCAGCTGGTTCTAGGTTTCCCTTCATGCCCATTGACCCATTTTCACTGTGAGTAGGTCTGAGAACTTCTCTCTTGCCCAGATAAAACTATCAGGCAGATACATTTTTCAGCTTAGAGGTTAAGAGAAATAATAAACTCCTTTATTTATTAGCTTCTACCAGCAGTGGAATACATGCACAACTTTTACTATCAGAATTAGGAAACCTGCTGAGAATTAGGTGGAATCTAAAATGATTTCTCTAGATCAGGAAACCAGATGCTGAAGAGCAGCTCATAGATCTCTGGTGACAAGAAATATCCTTGTTGCAGCCTTACAGCAGGTGGGTGGTGTAGCAGAATGATCTCTCACCCTTGTGTTCACCATGGAAAGTTCCATTTCAATCAATTATTTTTCCTCTCATCTTCTGTATTCCTGAAGCTTCTCATCTGTGTTTTAAAGGCCTAGTGGAAAGCCATGATCATTACAAAAATACAATTCTCTTCAAGCTTTTTTTTTCCCCCCATTTTGACTACAGCATCATGTTCAAAGTGCAACTGTGGGATCTGAAAAATAAACCTGATGTAGAGCTGAGAATAAATCCACAGCCTTTGTGTCCAGGCAGCTCTCAGTCCCCACAGCAGAGCAGAAATGTTCTCAGGAAGGCTGAGCTACAGTGTGGAGTCTGAAAATGAGAGAGAGGGAGAAGCAGCTCAGGATTGTAATGAGAGACTGCAGGGTGCACTGGAGGGGGGACCTGAAATCTGGCAGGGCCAGGACTGCAAGGATTTAACTGACCCATTTCTCCACTCATATAATCCCTCTGAGGTGTCCTGAAAGCATTTAAAGGAAAATATTTGACTCTAAAGGCTTTTTTTTTTACCCAGTTGAGTGGTGTTTATCCATAAGTACTTACACCACGTGTCTATGCCCAGCCCCCTCCACTGACTCTCTGTTCACATCAGGATCCCCAGAGACCCTTATTTAATTTAGAAGGAAGGGACTTTTAAGATCCTCTAGTCCCACCCCCCTGCCATGGGCAGGGACACCTCCCACTAGAGCAGGTT
>NW_008625394.1:6343-9175 GCF_000691845.1 Merops nubicus | reverse complement strand
GCCGGGGCGGGAGCATCCACAGCTTCCTGGGCAGCCTGGGCCAGGGTCTCAGCACCCTCACAGTGAAGAACTTCTAATTTCTAATCTCAATCTCCCCTCTTCCAGACTGAACCTATTACCCCTCACTCTAGCACTACAATCCCTTGTAAAAAGTCCCTCCCCAGCTTTCTTGTAGGCCCCTTTCTGATACAGGAAGGTTGCAAGACAGTGTCCCCAGAGCCTCCTTTCCATTTCTTACTTGATGACTAGTATGAAAATCAACAAAGCATTCCAAACAGACACTGCCTTAGAGGAGCCTGTTCTTGTCAGCAAATAAAGCTCTGTGGCCACCACTTTGAAGTCATCTTAGAATCATAGAATCCTTTAGGTTGGAAGGGACCTCCAAGATCATCAAGTCCAACCATTGAGCCATTAGGGCTCCAAAGTCCTCTGCTAAAACAGATCAGAATCTGTCAGGGTTGGAAGGGACCACAAGGATCCCCCAGTTCCAACCCCTCTGCCATGAGCAGGGACACCTCCCACTAGATCAGGCTGCCCAGAGCCTCCTCCAGCCTGGCCTTAAAGACCCCCAGGGATGGGGCCTCAACCACCTCCCTGGGCAACCCATTCCAGGGTCTCACCACTCTCCTGGGGAAGAACTTCTTCCTCACATCCAGCCTGAATCTGCCCACTGCCAGCTTTGCCCCATCCCCCCCAGTCCTGTTGTTACTCGATAGCCTAAAAAGTCCCTCCCCAGCTTTCTTGTAGCCCCCCTAAGATCCTGGAAGGCCACACTCTTGACAGCAAAGACATCCCTTGCCATCCCACGGGGAAGGAAGAGAAGCACTGAGGACTGTTACCTTTAATAGTGAGGAAGGCTTTGCTGAAGGCACGGCCCAACTCGTTGGTAGCTTCTACCATGTATTCTCCTTCGTCGCCTTTAGAGACCCCCAGGATGATGAGGGAGCAGACCCCGAAGTCGTTGGTGCTGCAGTAGGCGGGGTCCTTGGAGAGGTCCCTGCTGTCCTTGTACCACGTCACCCTCGGGGGGGGACAGCCCCCCACAGCACAGCTCATGCGGCACTCGCTGCCCGTGCCCACCACGTGAGGCCTCAGGGGCACCAGGACCCGGGGGGGCTGCCTGGGGTTGACCCCCCTGTACTGCTGTGGTTTGACCTGAAATTCAGCTGTGAAACAAAAAACAGCAACATACAGACTGAGATCCTGCTCCAGAGCTACAGACCCAGGGATTAAAGGACAGGTTTCCAACCACGACTCCTGGCTGGGCAGCATGTCTGGCTTTCAGAGGTGTTTTCCCTTAGGGGGGCTACAGGAAAGCTGGGGAGGGACTTTTTAGGGTGTCAGGTAGTGATAGGACTAGGGGGAATGGAGCAAAACTAGAAGTAGGTAGATACAGATTAGATGTTAGAAGTTCTTCCCCAGGAGAGTGGTGAGACCCTGGAATGGGTTGCCCAGGGAGGTGGTTGAGGCCCCATCCCTGGGGGTCTTTAAGGCCAGGCTGGAGGAGGCTCTGGGCAGCCTGATCTAGTGGGAGGTGTCCCTGCTCATGGCAGAGGGGTTGGAACTGGGGGATCCTTGTGGTCCCTTCCAACCCTGACAGTTCTATGATTCTGCACTGCTCAGTGCCAGACATTCCATGCACCTATGGATTGCAATCTGTGTTTCTTCTCAAATCAGCCAAAATTTCCCTTTGAAGTCAGAAACTTTGGGTTCTGCAAATCTTAAGCCTCAGATGCTGCTGGGAATTAATTTTCTGGTGAATTACATGAAATAAGGACTGGAAATAAAGAATCTACCTTGACAGTGCCTGTGCAGAATCATAGAACAGTTTGGGTTGGAAGAGACCTTAAAGATGATCTAGTTCCAGCCATGGGCAGGGACATCTCCCACTAGCCCAGGTTGCACAACACCCCATACACCTGACCTTGAACACCTCCAGGGATGGAGCATCCACAGCTTCCCTGGGCAGCCTGTGCCAGTGTCTCAGTGTGAAGAACTTCTTCCTGATTTCTAATCTCAATCTCCCCTCTTCCAGTTTGAACCCATTGCCCCACATCCTATCACTACAAGCTCTTGTAAAAAGCCCCTCCCCAGCTTTCTTGAAGGCCCCTTCAGACACTGGAGGGTCCCAATAAGGTCTTCCTAGAGCCACCTCTTCTCCAGGTTGAACAACCCCAACTCTCTCAGCCTTCCCTGCCAAGCTGGAATTTCTTAGGGTATCTCTGTGCTCTCCTGTTTTGGGCAACTAAATGGCAGGAGGAGAGACCTGTTTCAGGATGGAGTGTTGGCAACAAAGCCTGGAAACACCCAGGTGACTCCTTGTGAAAGCTGCTTTACCTTTTGGTTTTGGAATTTTCCAAGGCCGCACAGTTTCAGATGGACCACTGGTTCCCAACTCATTTCTGGCCACAACACTGAAGTAGTAGTCCTGGCCCGGGACCACTTTGGTGAAGGTGAACTTGTTGGTGTAGATCAGGTCACCCACCACCTGCCAGGAGCCCTTGGGCGATTCCCGCTTCAGGACTGTGTAGAAGAGATTGTTCTCCCATTTCTCAGAAGCTGATGGCTCCCAGGTTACTGTCACGGTGTTGGGCACGTTCTCTTCCAATTTAATAGGTCCAGGGGACTGTGGGATGTCTGTCAGATGAAGGTAAATAATATCAGAGGTGGGACACAGTGCAGGACCCCAAAACCTTCGAGTCCATTCTATGCCTGGGGGCTGAGTAAACATCTTGGTCGTTAGAAAGGACAAAAATGTGATTGCTCCTTGTTGTGGTTTGAGACTTGGGATGGGGGCGTTACCTTCCAGCAACTGGGAGGACCCCGGGTGGG
>NW_008625394.1:5201-6279 GCF_000691845.1 Merops nubicus | reverse complement strand
AGTGGGTTCTAATTTCACTCCTGCCTTGGAGCTCGGAGAGGGAAGTTGTCCTTTCACTTTGTGGGACCCTGGAACCATTTCTGAGGGTTTTGTATATTTTATTTTTTGTATTTTTCCCCTAACCTTTGTATATATTATTTTCCTTACCTCCCTTTTTAGTTTTCTGTTCCTGGTTAAACAATATACTTCACTTTTTTTCCAAAGTGTCTCTCTCTCTCTCAGGGGGGAGAGGCGAGTCCATAGTTCTGTTCCGTGTGGGTCCTGCCCTGAACCCCTTTTTACACAGAACCAGGACACTCCTCCAGTCACAGGAGCTCATTTGCTATGAACTGAACTTCTGCTTTCTCTACACTGCTGGGGCTCCTGCCCTTCTCATGGACAGAGGTAAGGGCTGGTACAGCTAAACCTCTTCATCCCTTAAGGAGACAGCACAGAGAGTTGTTGTAGCTATGACTGAATGTCCCCCAGCCTGAGCCACTCTCCCATGGTTTGCACTGTCCATCTGTGTGACCTTCCCTTTTAAAGCAGAGTCACCTGGAGCTGGGTGTAATTTCAGTCAGTGGATTCCTCTGTCCTGCAGACATGGCCAGATGATACCACACAGCAGCCAGACTGAATCTCCTGGAACACTGGCCCCTAACTCCCTGTGCATGCACGGCTTGACTGCACCAGTGGTGAGGGAGTTACCTGTAATTTGGACTTGGAAGCTGAATGTTTCTCTCTTCCCTAACCCATTCTGGAGCTCCACAGTGTAGGTGCCACTGTCAGTGTACTCAGCTGCTCCAACCAGCAGCTGGGTGGTTCCATCTTTGGTGTTTATCTTAGCCCTGTTTGAAAGAGGAAGCCCATCCTTCAACCAGGACACCACGGGGTCTGGAGATGCCTGTAAAGAACAACAGGAGTTATAGCCCCACTTGTTTTGCCTCCAGACTGTGTCTTTACATCTTTGGTTTTATTGTAGCTGAATATGAGCCAGCGTGTGCCCAAGTAGCCAAGAAGGCCACCAGCATCGTGGCCTGGATCAGCTCCAGTGTGGCCAGCAGGAGCAGGGCAGGGATTGTCCCCCTGGGCTGGGCCC
>NW_008625394.1:0-5160 GCF_000691845.1 Merops nubicus | reverse complement strand
CCAGGAAGGACCTTGAGGGGCTGGAGCGTGGCCAGAGAAGGGCAATGGAGCTGCTGGGGAAGGGTCTAGAGCCCAAGTGTGGGGAGGAGCAGCTGAGGGAGCTGGGGGTGCTGAGCCTGGAGCAAAGGAGGCTCAGGGGAGACCTTCTGGCTCTGCACAGCTCCTGACAGGAGCCTGGAGCTGGGGGGGGTCGGGCTCTGCTCCCAAGGAACAAGGGACAGGACAAGAGGAAACGGCCTCAAGTTGCCCCAGGGGAGGTTTCAGTTGTCCCTGAGGAACAATTTCTTGCCCTGGAGGGTTGCCCAGGGCTGTGCCAGGCTGCCCAGGGCAGTGGTGGAGTCCCCACCCCTGGAGGGGTTTCCAAGCTGTGGCACATGGTGCTGAGGGACATGGGTCAGTGGTGGACTTGGCAGTGTTGGGTTAACAGTTGGACCTGATGATCTTAAAAGCCTTTTCCAACCAAAACAATCCTATGATTATCTTGTCTCAAACATATACCTAGAGACACAGTAAAGTAATATTTAGAAATATGGCTCTAAGATGGGTCTAAGACCATTGGACAAAGGGCTGCTCTAAAATTCCTTTGTAACTTTTCCCTTTCTCTGTGTCTTTGACGAATATTATTGTACTAGAGGTGTTCAGGTATAACTATGTCAAACAACAGGTGCTAGATCAGGAACAACAGATGACATCAGTAGTTCATGTTTTCTACTTTTAAAAAGTTCTGCTGATTTTGGAAAGAAAAAAAAAACATCCTCAAAGTCTTTATTTCCATTATTCCACCTTTGGTTTCTGTTCCCCTGGAGAGCAGGAGGAAGACCAGCAAACACACACACTTTGCCTTCATTCCCTTCTCGACATCCCAGAATCTACCTGTGTTGTTCCAAGCTTACATCAAGTCACACAAAATTCTCCAGCAGCTGAAGTTCTGCTGCTTAGGAAGACAAACACCATCAAGAGGATGTTGCTTGAAATGCTACCCCAAGAGTCAAGAAGGAAATCAACTGATTTTTAAACTCTGAGTAGGACAGGTTAGTAGCAGCTGATGATGGTGTTTATACAGTTGGATGGGCAGCACTCTGCCTTGTTTGCAGAGGTTTATGAATGACCATCATCTCAAAACACCACTGCCAAAAGTGACAGCTGAACCCTTGCTGGTGTTTTCCTCAGGGAGAAGGCAGAGGCAGCACGGGCAGGTTGCAGGATCCAGCCAGTGCCTCGTAAACAAAATTCCACCCCAGCAAAACAAGAGCTCAGTTTTCACGGCTGCCCTCGATGACAGCGACGTAAAAACAGAGAGAAAATCCTGACAAACCCAACTGAACACTTACTTCAAAGGGAATATTCACTCGGATGGTATTTCCTGCCCTTATAACCAGGAGGCTTTTCACCGTGTCGTCTGTCAGGAACTTGGGAGTGACTGGAAAAGGCAGTAAGAGGTTGGACAAAGTCAGATGCACGCGTTCACTAGCCCTGATGCTCTTCCAGCAGCCACTCTGCAGGCTGCTGAGGAGCTCAGAGTGGCACTGGGCACAAAGAAGCTCCTTGATTTGGTACCAGAGTTTACAACTTTCAGATTTTATTACTATTTATTTATTTATCATTATGACTAAACAAGGGGGTGTGATGAAAACTGACATTCACAGCTATGTTTGTGTACGTGGGATGGCTCAGTCATGGAGAAACTGCCTCTGACACACTTTAGCTCAGCACATGGATGATCTTTTGTGCAAAACAACATCCATGAACAAGGAAATTGCAACCTTCTTACAGAATATTTCAGTGCCAAGTACAGACCCTCCTCAGGAGAACAGCCTGAGTTTATTAAAAATACATATTTTAAAATATTTAAAGTACTTTTTCTTTCTCTTCTCTTTTTCAGCAGTATAATTGACTGTTGTATCTAGCACGTTTCTAAAAATGCCAAATACAATAGCACTAAATTGTATTTAGCATTTCTAGTTTGGAAATGGAAAAACTGCTTCCCAGATGGATTTGTGTTCATCTATTTACTGATCAGTTATAAAAGGAGTCTCCAGACAGAGGTCTGAAGTAAATATTTTCACTTAGGAGCCAAGTTAAGGGAGATGAATCTCTCACAGAATTCTCTCTTACTATCTCCAAACAGCAGGAAAAAAAAAAAATCAGAGCTACAGATTGTAAATAAAGGTGAAAAAGAGAAAAAGGTTCACTCAAACTAGAGAATTCCAAAGGGAAATAAAGTTTGCAAAAACCAACGTAAGGACTGTGATTTAAGAGAATGAAACAAAAACTATTATTTCATTCCAAAAGGTATAAAAATAGACTGAAAACTCTATTTTTCCATTAATAAAGCAGGGGTAGGTGTAAGGTTCCTGCCTGGTGATCACGACAGGGATACAGCTCTGTGAAATGTAAATCCAAGGAGAGAATACAGTTTTGGGGGTTCTTTTATGGTAACGAGTTTCTACCATGAGTTGAAGACTGCCCATTTATTATCAGCTGAATCTTCAGGGTTTTCTGATGACCTGACCAAATGAGGGGACACTGCAGAGGAGCAACGTGGTGCTTGTCCTTCTGCCACAGTTTGGGACTTCCAGCAGCTCCTCATCACGACCTGCAGACCTTGCCTGCAGCCTGTTACCTGTGGTATGACCTTGCTCCTTCTGAACACAGCCCTGGACTTACCTACACGGGCAGGAGCTCCAATGGAAGCTTCAAGATCTACAGCTTCCCCTGGGCCACTGTCATTAAGGGCTCTCACACGTAGGAGGTATTTCTGGTTGGCCTGGAGGCCTTTGATGGTGTAAGTGGTCGTTTCTATGGGGAGAGCATTGCATTTGGTCCAGCTGGGCTTGCTAGAAGACCGCATCTCCACCTCATAGCCCTTCACATCACTCCCATCTTCAGGTCTCTTCCACGTCAAGGTGACACTAGTGCTGTCCCTGCTGCTCACTTTAAGGTCCTGCACTCGACCTGGAGGTTCTGAAAAGGGAAATTTTTATTTAAACTCTTTTTCTAGGATTTCTGTCCCCCCTTTTCAGTCACTTCCTGAGATCTCTGGCATTCTCACAGTGCACTGGAATACCCACCCTGCTGTCTTGCCTCTGCCCTGTCCCAGCTCTGCAAAGCTGGATGCAGGTGCTGCTCCTGCCAGCCGTGCAGTGCAACCTGCAACGCTCCCAAAATGCTCTGTGACCCACCCTGAACTCTCCTCCACACCACACAACTCCCACAGGGACAGTCTACTGCATCTTGACTTAGACATCACACAAGAGACCCTCCCACCCCTTCCTCATGCTGAGAGCTTCTCAGCATGAAAGAGTCCCCAAATATTGGCTTTGCCTTCGCATACTTTTACAAAGCATTTAAAAAGAGAGCATTAAAAAGGAGAAAAACTGCCTGTCCACCCCCATCACCAGTCTGTGCTCAGCTTCACGTGTCCCAGGGCAGAAGGAGGAGGCAGGGTGCTTACTGGAGGGGTCCCGTGCAGAGGCAGGCTGGGAGGGGTCACTGGCATCTCCCACGCCGGCAGCATTGACGGCTGCCACGCGGAACTCGTACTGCAGCCCCTTCTTCAGACTGGCCACTGTCAGCTTCTTCTCTGCAGAAAGGAAAGGAGCGTGTGGCTCAGGTGAGATGTTCCCCAGGCAGAAAAGGGTGAGACAACAACACTTCACTCCGTGTAGAACTGTGGATTGAGTAGTTCTCAGGAGCCATGTATGGATGCTGTCACTGATCCCCTTGCCCTTCTGTGTCTGAGTGCATGTGTACTTCTGGAGCAAGTTCATTGTATTCCCTTTCAAATCAAACAGCACTTGAGAGCTGATTAGTTACAGAAAGGATGAATACTGCTTTTCCTCATGGGATATTCTTAACCCTCCTGTACCTAGTCCTAGTTTGCACCTGATAGAAGATGCTAGCTGTAGTCAAAACACATTTGGGAGCTCATACGCATCCCTCAGGTTTCTATAGACTCCTTGCATTTATAAATTCCTGTCTGCCAAGTTCCTAGTGTGAGGGCTAAGGAGAGTGGTTCTGCATGTGAAGTGAAGGCTCTAGTTCTAGAAATTGAAGACCTCAGTTTCTCTGTAGAGGAGCTACATCCCAGGGTACAGCAGCGAGCTTCTCTGCGCTCCTCTCCAGCCATGCGCCTGGACACAGTCTAAAAAAGATCATAACCCTCCACCCAGGTGTCCAGCTCCACAGAAACTCAGACCTGGCTTTGCTGTGGCACAGCCATGACACCTTAGCTGTGAGAAAAACATACACTAGAGCTGTGAAAGATAAGATAAAACTTCAGACTGGGGTAATATGGTTGCGATAGGGACAGTTGGCAGCTCAAGAGAAAAAATATTGATGTGAAAAGGATCCTGGAACCCACTTGACCTTTTTGGTTTTTTTCAAGTCTTCCAGACTGTTGCAGGATTTAAGCCACCTACCTGCCACAGGCCCGTTGTTGACTGGCAGCCAGGTTACGGTGCCCTTCTTGCGTTTCTGAACAATGTAGCCCACAATTTTGGAGCTGCCACTTTTACGAGGTGCTTTCCAGGTTATGGTGATGGTGTCTTTGCTGGTACTGACAATCTCAGGGGGATCCGGGGCACCAGGTGAGGCTAGAAAGAGATCAGTGTTTCATTGATAGCTGGCATATCTTTATTGCAAGATAAGAAAGTGTTCTGTGTTGTTTCTTCTTCCTTCCAGCTTCCCTGAGGTATTCATGTGAAAGCGTTTTGAAAACCTGACTGAGGCCTGGAGCTGTGTATCCCATTCCCCCATCCCATGTTACTCATCCCCACACAGGAGCCTCTGTTCCTGAATTTTGTTTTCATGAATGACCTGCTGTCCTCATGACTGACAATTCCACTGTCAGCCTAGGGAGTGAGGCACATCCTCTGCCTATGGAGGTAAGAAAAGGCCCCACATGTTCCCTCTGTAGCCACCCCTGAAGAAACTTCCTCTGCCCCTGATGCACAGAGCATTCCCCCCATGCAACTGCCTCTCCAATTCAGAAGGGAGCATGACTGAGAACTTTACAGCACCTCACTCAGCACCACCAGAGCCTACAAAGAACTTCTAGTCCTGTTGTGCAATCTCCACAGGTTCATGTGAAGACTGCACAACCAGGATTCAGGTTTAGATCTGCAGCAACATCCAAATTGCACCAGTACAGGTTGGGGG
>NW_008625393.1:1753-3897 GCF_000691845.1 Merops nubicus | reverse complement strand
GGGAGCCTCAGAGAAAAGGGGGAGCCTCGTCTGGCCCCGTGTGAGCAGCTGGATCCCGTGGTGTCGTGGCATAGGGCGTGGGGATTTTTTTGCCCCCCTTGGGCCCTCTGAAGGCGTTTGCCACCCCTGGCACCGTGGTGGGGGAACTGCGGCCACCTCGCTGCTCTCCTGGACCCAGACAGATCCCGTCTGGATGCTGCTTTTCCAGCTTCTGAGACAGGGATGATTCCATCTGCGGGCAGGATTTCATGGGGTGAAGCATCAGGCACCCGGAGCAGAGCTAAAAGCACAGTTTGTGCTGTGGGTGGCACATTTTGGGGTAGGAAGTGGCCTTTTAGGGTGTCGCTGAAGCGCCTTGGGGACAGAGGGTCTTGAGGAATGGGCCAGAATGGAAGTTCAGGCCCGAAGCAGGAGCACAGAGCCTGGCACCTCCTGGGCTCTGCCCGCCCCAGCACCCCGTGGCACCACTCAGGTGCCAGGGGAAGCATCCCAGGCCTCGGGTGTTTGCACCCTCCTGTGCCCTGTGCCCACAGGTTGGTCACTTCGTGCCCACGTCCCACCCGGAGGTGCCACCAGTGTGGCAGGAGGGCACAGGGAGATGTGATTTGGGCAGTGGAAGGGGAGCTCGGGCAGCTTGTGGTGGGGTTGGTGGCACGTTGGGTGTCGTGATGCCATCCTGCCGTGGCCCAGCACCAGAAACCACCAGTGCCAAGCTGCTGCTGGGCATCCAGGAGCTGCAGGCCCCCAGTTAGGATCGCTGGGCTGGGCAGGTTTTGCAATGCAAATACCCTTCCCCTTGCATCCAGCCCCGTTCTCATGCAAATCCCGGGGGTTTTGGTACATTTTCTTTCTTCCTCTAGTTCTAGACCTCGGCGTGGCCGTTTTTCCCGGCGTGGAGGCAGGTGGCACATCCCTGGCACGGGACTGGGGGTGCTGGGGGTAAAGCTCTGCCCCGGGGTCCTGCGGGGGGATTGGGTCCCGGGACCTTCCCCCCGGAGGGAACGGACGCTCCCGTGGATATTGTAACAATCCCGAGTGATCCTAATTAAAGCTGGCAGTTTGGAAGGGATATTAAACCTTCTGCCTCCACGCCGACGCTGGGCAATTGGAGAGCAGAATGAGACCCCGTGGAGGGGGGACTCGGATTAAGCTTCCCATGGGCCTTTCCCGCGTCCCTCTGAAGCGCCCGCTCGGACTGACGGACCAAAGAGATGGGATTTTGTGGGTTCTTCCCAGTGGTGGCATCTCCCAGGGTCAGGGTGGGCCCTTTCCCAGCCTGGCACGGGGAGTTTGGGCTGTGGAGGGGAGTGGAGCAGCCCTGGGATGTGCTGGGAAGCTTCAGCTCCACCAGCTGAGAGGCAGCGAGGGGCTGGATGCGACCCGGGGAGGAGAAGGGAAGGAAAATTGTGGGTGTTTGTGGAGCAGGGGGTACAAGCAGGGGGAGGGCAGCGAGTTGCCTTGGCAGCCTCTGCCCAGCTCCTGGGTAGATGATGCGTGGCCAGGGCTTGACTAGACGGGCTGGGGGGTGTCTGCTGTGACCCCCAGGAGCTCCTCTCCCCCCTCAACCCCAGCAGGAGCATCCGTGAGGTTTCTCCCGGGGTGACCTTTGCGGGTCACCCGTTGGCACCCAGCTCCCAGTGCCAGCAGCCTCCTCCCTGTTCCCAGAATTTGGTGCTGATGGGAGCGACGGGCATTGCTCCACCCGTGTCTGTGTCCCCCCCCCTCCCCTTGTCTCCATCTCCCGCTTGGCCGGGGGCTCGAGGGGCCGGTGGCCGGCGGGGGAGCGTGGTGGTGGCCAGCCAGGGAAGGCAGCTATTGTGTGGAGGCAGCAAGGCGTGTTTGTGTAGCCAAGCAAGCAAATGTGCCCGGCGCTGGGCTCGCCAGCCCCTGTGCCAGGGCAGGGAGGTGCCCCCCGTTCCCAGGCTGGGCTCGGTGGCGTCTTCGCCGTGGGCATCGCTGCGCAGGGGGTCCCCGAGCCGACCTCCCCCTGGTGACAGCCCAAAGTGGGGCAGGGCTGAGGCTCGTGGTGGGTTTTCTGCCTGTCTGCAGCCAGCCATAGACTCAGGAGTGTGGCGTGCCTCAGTTTCTCCAGCTGGAAGCTGTGTTTCCAGCCCTACTGGGCTGACTGGGAGGATAGACAGCGG
>NW_008625393.1:1357-1737 GCF_000691845.1 Merops nubicus | reverse complement strand
GGAATCCAGGACCCCTCCCTGGGGTCCTCCTTGGCCCCACTCTGACTGCACTCCTCAATCTCTGTGATGTTTGATGGGTTTAGCAGGAAAACACCTGCCCAGATGTGCCCACGCTGATGTTTCCTCCTGCTTGGCCCTGGCAATGGGAAGCCAGATGTGGCCAGTGCATGAAGAGCTGAGCCCAAACCCCTCCCAGAACCACACCGGAGCGTCCTGACTTAACACTGGTGTCAAGTCCTCAGGATCTGGAGCTGTTGGAATGAAGAAAGCTCGTCTAGAATTGCTTGGATCTATTTTTTAATATCTTTTTTCAAACATTTGAATGCAAAAGCTGGTTTGTGTTTGAGGCTCACGGACTCAAAGGCAGGAGAGGCGGGAGC
>NW_008625393.1:0-1326 GCF_000691845.1 Merops nubicus | reverse complement strand
GAAGGCAAGGGGGGGCGCCGGCGGCAGCTTCCCTGACCGCCCCCGAGCCCCAGCCAAGCTCTCTCTGCTTTGAACCCTCTGATGTGCTCCAGCATCATCCCGAGAAGCCATCCAGTCTGGACTTGAAGATGTCGAGAGATGGCAAATCCTCTCCTCCCCTGGGGAGTTTGTTCTGGTGGTTAATCACCTCGCTATTAAAAATGTGAGTTTTCCTCCTCGTTTGCATGCGTCTGGCTCCCGCTCCCAGCCCCCGGCGCTTGCTCGGCGTCTCCGCGGGCTGGGGAAGGTGAAGAAGCTGCTTCTCCTCCTTGCAGACGAGGTTTCCACTTCCAGCCTCTCCACCCGAGCTCCTGGTGCTGCCGAACCGGCTCTCCCCACTCCAGCAAAGCCAAGCCAACCAAACCCCATCCCTCTGCTCCCCGCAGAGCAGCCGAGTGGCTCCACAGGCAGCGGGGAGGAGGACGAGGAGCTCCCGGCTCCAGCGACCTGCAGGGTTGGCAGATCCACCTGGAGAAGCTGCCGGGTGGGGGTCTCGCCGTTGGAAGTCTGGAATTTTGGCTGCTTTGGTGTTGGCAAGACGAAGGATCCTCGTCGGCCCGGACACGGAGACTGCCCAGGGATTGTCCGTGGATTGTGGTGGAAGAAACCCTCCCACGGTGCTGCTGTGCCCTGGGGGAGGGCCCCAGAACCTCTGCCCCCCAACTCTGCCCTGGCACCGGCTCCTGATGGAAGGAGCAGGCTCCCCACTGCCCCCCACGACCATTCCCATGGCTGGCTGATAGCATCCCCCCCTTGGAAATCTGTGCCTCGTCCTCCCTCTGAACGGATCCACCTTCATCTCCCAGCTGGGGCATTTTGGAGCTGGATGACACCAGGGGCTCCGTGCCACCCGTGCAGCCCTGGGGACCCCTGCTTGAGGGTTGGACTCGCTGGCCACGGGCTTGTGGTGGCCGAGGAGCTTTAAATCCACACCCTGGTGCCTTGGATCAGGGATCAGACGTGTTGGAAAACTCCATCGTGATCGTGGCTCAGAAATCGGCTCCACTGGCACCCACCCTGGCTCTGGGCACCGTGGGGAGGGTCACATCCAGCACGGTGCCAGGGTGCAGGGTGTGGGGGTGACGCCGGGGCAGATTTTGGGCCGTGGTGGTGTCTGAGGACAGGTCCAGACCCACCCTTCGTTTTCCTCCCCTTGCCCATCGCTCTTCTCGGGTCCTCGCAGGGGGTCAACACCAAGGAGCTCTCGGGGGGTGGATGCCCCCCCGGGTTGGGGGGATGCCCCCCGGTGCTGGGTGACCCCCAGGACAAGGATTTTGGCAGTGCCCA
>NW_008625392.1:323-523 GCF_000691845.1 Merops nubicus | reverse complement strand
TTTACCCTCCTATGAATCAGCTCTCTACTGAAAGCATATCACATGCCAATACACAGTAGTGTCTAGTACAACACGTGGTATAAGAATTGAAAGAATTTAAGTTTTTTTAAAAAAATAAATCAAACAAGCAGCAGCCTTCACAGGAGATCGGGTGTGTCTGGGCTGTTGATACCAACATAAATGAAGAGGTGTGTGTGCAC
>NW_008625392.1:0-207 GCF_000691845.1 Merops nubicus | reverse complement strand
AAGAGTCAGGTGGTTGTAATTTTGAGCCAACAACTGTGAAAAACACTGCCCCTGGGGTACCTATATCTCCACAGAGCAGGATGTGGTAGGTGAAGGGGCTGATCATGGAGAAGTGGTATATATCTTTCTCCATGGAGACATCCATCAGTATTTTTATTTTTGAGCCCTGGGTGCACACTGCAGAACTGTGGTGATGGGTTAGGACAG
>NW_008625391.1:0-2049 GCF_000691845.1 Merops nubicus | reverse complement strand
TTAGTTAGAATCAAAATGTGAAATGGCCATTAGGACACAGTAGGAAGGATTATCTAGGTGAGGATCAGCCAAAGTATTGTGCAGTCCTCCAGATGTGGTTTAGGAAGGTGTACACTGTTTTCTCCAAAATGCCAGTTCAAAAACAGCATTCCCAGGTGATCTAGAAGGCTTCTTGGGAGAGTGAAATCCCTAGTTGCTCACAACTGGAAACCATTCAAAAAAAAAGGCAAAATTGTTCCCTTACCATTCTGTGCAATGTTATTGGCCTGTCTACATTTCTAAAGCTTTCGTAATTAGTCACAAACTCCCAAGCTTGAAAAGCATGTAATTTATAGCATAATTCCTTCTCTGTTGTGTGTACTTTGTCATTTATTGGGATTTTAGAGTTTTAAATAAATCTAAATCCATTACTATCCTTTTTTAGTATTATATAGCAGGGTGCAGTGTTGAGTGTTGGTCTGTTTTGCAGCAATGCAAACGGAAATATAAGTTTCAAAAGTAAAAGTTGGTCTGTCTTGCAGCAATGCAAAGGGAAATATAAGTTTCAAAACAGAGTATGTTTTAAAGTCAAACACATTGACTTGTTGCCGGTGTGTGTGATTATATTGACTGGTCCATACTCTTTTCCCTGAAATGGCAAGCTACACAATTTCAAAACAAAACTATAGCTAAATTACTGCATTTTTTTGGCCTCTGTGGCAAGACTCTTAACTGTAAAAATGCCAAAATGTCTGATTAAGAGGAGGTCTTTATGAAGTACAATATACAGTAAAAAAATATGAAGTTTCTTGATCTTCTAAATTGTTTGGCTTCATTACAATTTACACAATCATAGGAAGACAGGAACTTCAGATGGGCAGAGAATAGTCACCTATTATTTTTTGTAATAGTTTCAAAACAGAGTATGTTTTAAAGTCAAACACATTGACTTGTTGCCGGTGTGTGTGATTATATTGACTGGTCCATACTCTTTTCCCTGAAATGGCAAGCTACACAATTTCAAAACAAAACTTTAGAGACAACTCATTTAGCTACAGTTCAATCTTTTTTCCAGTGTCAAGACTTTCTAAATTGTCTTCTATAGTAATTATTAATGTGTTGCTGGGCAGTTGCCTTCCTTAAAAAAATATCTTTCAAAATTTATTATTATACCAATAAAAATTGTAGAGCTAAGTAGCTTAACCCTACAAGATAATATTCTTTACAGCTTATTTCTGCAGATATGCTCCTGTTTTTTTTGATAAAACATACATAGGAAATTGATTCTCTGATTCATTTCAGTTTGGAGGGGTTTTATTAAGAGTAAATTTTGCCTCTGCCAATTAATCTTTGCAAATTTTTTTCTGTGTTACCTGAATGCTCACAGAATTTTGATAACAAGTAGCTCCAATTCATACCCATGAAAGGACCTTTTAATCTCCTATGGTTTACACTATTTCCCTGAAGAAACCTACTGAATTCCAAAACAGTTACTTTTTTATGCCATACAGATAATATTTTGAAGGGTAAATAGTTTTTTGCTACTGTTAACAATGGGAGAATATCTCCCTAATAAAAATGTTGGTCTTAGTGTTGTGCTTGAGGTTTTACACAGAGGTTGTGGAAAGTTATGTAAAAACTAGTCTTGTGCAAGTGTAATCCAAAGGATTGCAGGGGAACATGACTTCACCCACCCTTCTGTTCCAGCCACCTGCAAGAGAGATATTTTGCACAGTCGTCTGGATTACACAATAAAGGTGATTAGCTTAGTAGCCCTGTGAAATGATACCTTTCTTATCATAGAATCACTAAGGTTGGAAAACACCTCTAAGACCAAGTCCAGCTATCACCCAACACTACCATGGCCATTAGATCACGTCCCCAAATGCCACATCTACACATTTTTTTGCACACCTCTGGAGATGGTGACTGCAGCAGGGCCACATTTTTTTGCACACCTCTGGAGATGTGACTGCAGCAGGCCAGCCTGTTCCAATCCCTCATGGTTCTTCATAGCCTCTAAGATCCTGAATGTGCCAGAGATTCTGTGGCTGCTGTTGTGGATTCAGA
>NW_008625390.1:0-3036 GCF_000691845.1 Merops nubicus | reverse complement strand
CCTCTCCCCTCGTGAGCGTGCTGCCTCACAGCCCTCCGCCCGTGCCCTTTTTCCTTTGGTCGTTGTTAGCCAGCAGTAAGCTTGAAGTTTCAAAATAACTCCTTATGGGAGGAGGGATGGGGAAGCCACCGGATTGAATTAGGCGGTTCTGGCGCCCTTCCCGACAAGACGAGGTTTGGCAGACCCGGCGGTCTGTGTGCGCCCGTCTGTGCGTGTACCTGCCCCGCAACCCGCACCGTGTTGCCTCCACAAAGAAAGGGCAGAGAAATCTCTTCACCCGGAGGAGTTTCGTTTGCTTCCCTTTTCCTTCCCCTCGTTTTCCTTGGGGAATGTTGGCTATGACCACGGTCTGCCCTTCTCTTCCAATTTCTTCATGCTCCGAAGAAGGCTCGGGAGTCTACTTCAGCCGTGTGTGCTCCTCTGTCCAGCTCAACCAAAGGAGTTTTATACCTGTTGTGCCTGTCTGAGCGTGACTTCAAAAAAATAGACCATCTCAGATCTGAAAAATAGAGGTTTTAGTACTATAGGAAAATAAGCAGTGTCAAAGGCTCAGATGACAGCACTCATTCCTCTGCAGAGAAAGGTGCAGATCCAGCACTCCAGGACAGCTTTCCAGAAAGGATTCTGTGTCACAGTGATGCTTAAGGTCTTACACAAAGAGATGAAAATACTGATCATCAGAGAGGTTGCTTTTTGGAGTTATATCCTCTGTCCACCTCTGTTGATTTTTGTACCTGAAAATTCAGGATTTAGGGTATTTCTTGGCCAGAAAAAAAATCATCTGCCCCCCTCCCACCCTCCAAGAACCACCTTGCAACCAAGCCCTCACATATCGATCTTTATGCCAGAGCCTATGGACCAGGGTTTGTAGCAATAGATTTTAACATCTTAGACTGCATAAGGGGGATGCCCAAGTGCTATGCCTTTGCATGTTACTCTGTGCTCTTCCTGGTCTTTAAGTCAACCATGAACTGTTAAACATGTAACTTTAAATATAGGTGTAAGTCGGAAGACTGTCATACACATGCTAACTTACATGCAGCTTTCCATGATTTTGCCTTTTATTCTGTTAAATAAAATCAGAATTGCAGATACTAAACATGCTGAAAGCTCACCAATACTGAGTCACTGGAAAATACTGTGT
Source organism: Merops nubicus (assembly GCF_000691845.1). Lineage (NCBI taxonomy): Eukaryota > Metazoa > Chordata > Aves > Coraciiformes > Meropidae > Merops > Merops nubicus. The sequence continues at coordinate 1,892 of NW_008625390.1, read as the reverse complement.
CCCTATATCTCAGGGCTTCAGAGTAGATGCTCCAATCTTAGCTTGCCAAACGCAGCCAGAAAACGCACCCAAAACGCACCTCTGCAACAAGGACAGACTTCATCTGTATCTGACTAGTAGCTTACTTGTTACAAGTGGAAACAGGGTATCTGCACTTCATCTACTGAATGGGATCTTGTAAATCTTGACATTTATTTCCAATTTCTTTGAACATGCCCTTCTTTTTAACTTTAAAAAACACAAGCTGGAAAAAAAAAAAAAAACCATATCTGAACAAAACCTTATTTTCAGTCTAAAGCAACAAGTTGTTTCTTCATGTCTCAAAAAATGCAAACCCACACTAACTCATGAGCCCGACTTACTCTGTGTTTTGGATCTCCACATTGCTTTCTTTGTAACCTTTTACTGTCTTACTTTACCTAGGAACCAGAAAAAGCATCTAGATCCTTTTTCATCACATGCTCCATTTCCCTCTGAGTACCTGAAATTCCAAAGAATCACAGGATGGTTTGGGTTGGAAAGAACCTTTAAAGTCATCCAGTCCAACCTCCTTGTAATGAGTAGGGACATCTTAACTAGATCAGGTTGCTCAGAGCCTGGACCAGTCTGAACCTTGAATAGTTCCAGCAATAGGGCATCTACCACATCTCTGGGAAACCTGTTCCAATGTTTCAGCACCCTCACTGTGAAAAATTTTCCTGCTGCTACAGGCCCTACTAAAATATCTGTCCCCATCTTTCTTAGAAGCCCTCTTTAAGTATTGAAAGGCCACAGTAAGGTCTTCATGGAGCTTTCTCTTCTCCAGGCTGAACAAACCCAACTGTCTCAGCTTTTCTTCAGAGGAGCGGTGTTCCAGCCCTCTGAGCAGTTTCATGGCCCTCCTCTGGACCTGCTGCAACAGGTCCATGTCTTTCCTGTGCTGAGGACTCTAGAGCTGGATGCTGTGCTCCATATGGGGTTCTTACCAGAGAGGGACAGAAACCTCCCTCAACCTACTGACTATGCTTCTTTTCGTGCACTCCAGGGTATGAATTGTCAAGCCATATGCATGGGTGGCAACAAGGACCAGCCATGCCTCTGGCAGTGTAAGCAGAACATGGCCCTGAAAACCAAATGAGGGGTTGTCACTTCTGCTTAGTAGTTGATAGTAAACGTCTATGACATGGTGGAGTTTAGTATTTTACAAGGTAGAAGCAGGGCAATAAGTAAGATTACAATCCTGGACTTTTGCAGGGCTAACTTTGCACTTCTCAAAGATCTGCTTGTGGGAATCCCATGGGCTAAGACTCTGGAGGGTAAAGGGTCCCAAGAAAGCTGGTCAGTTTTTAAATACCACTTCCTCCAAGCTCATGATAGGTGTGTTCCCTTGCATAAAAAATCAGGTCAATGGGCTAAGAGACCTGCATGGATGAGCAGGGAGCTTCTGAAGGAAATCGCATGGAAGAAAGAAGTGTACAGCTCATGTAAGAAGGGACTTTTCACTTGAGAGACATTCAGGAAAACTGTCAGGACATATAGGAAGGTGGTAAGGAATGCAAAAGCCCTCTTAGAACTAAAACTAGCAAAGGAAGTAAAAGAGAACAAAACGGGCTTTTTCAAGTATATAATTAGTAAAAGAAACAAGAGAAGAACTGTGGGCCCACTGCTGGACGATGCACAGCCCTGATCACTGAAGGTGCAGAGGAGGCAGAGCTGCTGAATGCCACCGTTGCTTCAGTCTTTAACCCTGAGACCAGCCCTCAAGAACTCCAGACCCTGGATGCAGGAAAAAAAGCCTGGAAGGGGGAAGACTCTCTGCTAGTCAATGGAGATTGGGTTAGTGATCAGTTAAGGAAACTGAATATACATAAGTCTGTGGGCCCTGGTAAGATGCACCCAAGAGTATTGAGAGA
>NW_008625389.1:0-9359 GCF_000691845.1 Merops nubicus | reverse complement strand
TGCTCTGGGGAAGGGGCTGGGCTGGGAGATCTTTTAGCATCTTCCAGCTCCTTTCCCAGTCATCTGCTACTCAGGTGTCCAATAACACCAGTGGGTTGAACATTAGCTTCCCCTTGTCCCTCATGTCAGGGAATATTTGCATTCTTCCTCATCCAGTCCAGTGCTTGGTTACAGACAGGCTTTCTGTTTACTTTTAATTTGAATACCATCCAAATAATTTCCACTGCAATTCATGTTGGTCTGGCAAGAGCTGGTCTGGATCAAGAAAAAGGCAGTTGCGGGATTGGACCTTGCTCTCCTGCAGAGCTGGGAGTTAGCAGATGGTTGACAAGGTGTGAGGCTGAGGTGGAAGCACCAGCATCTCCTTCCGCTTCCCCAGTCACTGCTCCCCTCTGCCACCCAGCCCTGACACCAGGGTCAGGCAAGTGCTCTCCCAGCCACCCCGACATGTTGTCCACTTTCTACTCCCCTCCTCCTAGGGCCAAGGAGACCTTCTGGAGGTCACGTCCCTTCTCCTGTGAGTATATCCTTGCAAAGTGCCCCCCATCTCAGCTCTGCTCCATCCCAGTCTTCTTCAAGCTCTGCTCCTCTTCCTCACTGCAGCTCTGACAATGGCAGGAGCACAAGCAGAGCCCACTCATTCCCACTCCCTGGAAAGGTGTTGGGAACCACAGCTCCAGGCCATCGACCCCTCACTCCAGGTTTGCCCAGTGGTTATTGCCCTTGTGTGGGGTCAGGGTGGGGGCTGTGGGCAGGGAACTGATGTCCTGACCCAGTGCCTCAAAGATGCTCCAAAGCCATGCCTGACCCCCAAGCATCAGGGATGCTTTGGCTGGTGTTGGGGTCTGCACTGCTGTGTGAGCTCATCACAGAGAGCAGAGCCCATGCTGCACTTACAACAGTGGGTGTCCTGCCCTTCCTTTACAGATAAGGATCCAGAGACCCCACATCAGGTCTCCGAGCCAGCCCCTCCAGGATCCCTAGCCTGCCACAGGCCCTGCCTCAGTGCCTCCAGGCTGCCGGAGGACCCAGCCGCTGCTGCCAGCCCCACCGCCCACTCCTGGGGTCACCTGTGTGTGGAGGCAGGGGACGGGAAGCTGCCTTTTGGGGTCTGGTCTTTGTGGGAGGACTCCCTCTGGAGGAGGTGATTTTTTTGAATGAAGAATGTGGATTTATGTTGGCCAAAGCAAGAGGATTTTACCTTCTCCCAAGGACCTGCAGAGGCAACCAGGATAGTCCTTGAGTGTGTCTGCACTGGGCCATGCCCTGGTGTGATGGAACTAGACCCAGCCAAGCCACTGAGAGCAGACTCAACTAGGACAGCATAGAGATTTTAACCCATTAGGAACAGAATAGAATAAACCAAAAGTTATGGCATGCTGCTGAGTAAGTTGCCTGCATCCCACAGTGCCCATGCGCCAGCCCTGCTTCCCTGTGCCTAGGCTCCCAAGCCCTTGCTTTCTGCTAGTCCCATCCACAGGGCCAAAGAGAGGGTGGATGGAGCTTTCTTTGTTGCTCCACCCCCTCTTTCCCCCTCAGAGCCACAGCTCTCCCTCACTGCTCTCCCCAGGCAGTGCTCAGACCACACCGGTAGGGCTGTAATCCCCGCAAACACCCTACAGCCCTTTGCCCCTGCTGAGGGAGGATGCTGCACCCAAGCAAGGTGCCTCAGCTCCCAGCAGAGCTGATGGCAGAAGTGTCCTGCCATGCCACGGTCCCCAGCCTGCCCCCTCCCCTCCTACCCCAGCTCAGCAGAGGACATGGCTGCCACAGGATGGGTGATGCTCAGACCCCTCAGAGGCTTTATTGAACAAACAAGATTTGACAAGGAATTATTTTTTTTTTAAGAAAGGCAGGTGCTCTCTTACACACAAAAGAATTCTTTTTCTCCTGGTGTTTCTGATTACAGGGTTGAATTTTGCCTTTGCACACCCAGCAGAAGCATCAAGCAGGCTCTGGCTTGATCTGGAGACTCGCCCCTTCTCCTGGGCACAGGGCCTGGGACTGCCTGTGGAGGAGTGGCTGGGGGACAGAGCTGGGGGACAAGATGGGATGAGCTCATGGGGCAAGCCTGGCACACCACGGCACTTGGGGGATCAGCCACTGTCCACCCACAGAAGATGTAAAACCCACTCCCTGGGTGCTGGGGGGCCAACCTCACCCTGCAGCATGGGAGGCACAGTGGGATGCAGAGGAGGATGGGGGTGGGCATGGTGGGGGGTATCTGCCAGCAAGGAGGTGCCCACAGGCACCTGCACAGCTGCAGCGGGGCAAGGGCGATGAAACCAGTTGACTCCTTGGGACAAGTCTGTGTTAGAAACACAAACTTGTGGCTCTGAAGGCAACTGTAGGTACTGGCTGAGTGAGTTGCCCAGCGTGGTGGGCAGAAGTGATGGGTGTTGGGGAGAGCAGGGGGACACAGGAGAAGAGCAGGAGCAAAGGAGGCGAGGGATCAGCCGTGTCCCAGACCATGCTGCGGGTGTGCAACCCTCCAGTTACTCATCATCTTCATCTGCAAAGGAGAAGAGCTGAGGATTGCCTGGCCATCTCCTCTTGGGGGCCCCATGATGAGCTGGGAGCCCCAAGGGAGTTTCCACACAGGGGGATAGGGACAAAGGGAAGTGGCCAGCAGAGAAGAGACCCCAATCCTGCTCACCTCTCTGCTCCTCTGAGTCATTCTGTGCCTCCTCTGAGGAACCTGCTGGGGGTTGGAAGAAAGCCCCCCATCAGCTTACACCCACAACCACATTAGCTGCAGTCCTCCTCCTCTCCCTATGCAGTCATCCCCAGACTATGCTGGTGGTTATTTGCTAAAGGAGATGCCCCCCACAACCCTGCACAGCCCAGGGCCCAGCACAGCCTGCATGTGGGCACCTCAAAACCCATCCGTCATGTGTCTGAGGCTCTTGCTGCCTTAATCACAGGGTGGGAGGGTCATTCCCCCTTCCGCAGCCCTGGGCAACAGAATGGCATGGCCCCAGCACACGTGGGCTGCAGACCCACCCGTGCCAGGTGACTGGTATCCATCACAGCCAATCTTTGGTCTCTTCTTGCTGTAGTGGGCACAGAGGTGGGCGCTGCCTGCCTGGTTACAGCACCAGTCATACAACTTCAGCTCCTGATCTGGAGGCAAAAAAGACAGTAAGGGGCTAAAGGGGGAGGCAGAGACAGGCTGGCTCTGGGAAGGCAGGGCGCTTGCCTCGGCTTTTGGCAAGTCCATGCTGCCTCCGAGGCCAACACCATGTCAGGAAATAAGCTGGCAAGGAGTGAAGATGATTTACAGGCTGCAGCAATGCCAGCCTCAGGCAGGGGATGCCAGAGCTGGCTGTGCTTACCACGGTAGGGGGATGCCTGCCTGGAGGACCTCCAGTACCTCTCCTGCCTTCCCTCGATGAGCTGGCCCTGGCTGTCGTACAGGCAGCGCACGCCGGCGCCGTGCTGGTTGGGGGAGGCCGAATGCAGCATGGAGACACGGGCAGCCCACCAGCCTGCAGCAGGGTGGCAGTGAGCCTCGGAGCAGCTCTCCCGGCCAGCAGCCCTCCCTCGGGACAAGGAGCGGGGCCAGGGCTGGCTCCTCGTAACCCATCGGCCCCACAGCAGCACCCACAGTGCTAAGGGGGTCTGGAGGCACTGATGGAGACCATCCAAGTGGTCCTCCAGGATGACACACCAGTGCTGGGGAGGGTCCGTCCCTGCTGTCCCCATGCAGCTCAGATCAGCTCTGGCCACTCTAACGAGACAGGGACAGGTCAGCCCTCACTCCTCCTCATTTTCCCTGCCTCTGCAGGGAAGGGCAGCTCCTCCCCAATTTCCCTTGGGGTCACCTGGCCAGAAGGGACCCAGCCAGCCATGCTGGGGAGGTGAGGAGGGATAGCATGGGGACAAGGCGGGTGGGGAGCTGCCACATCTACTTGCCTCTGCGGCTGCTCTTGAAGCGCGAGTCCTCCTGCCCTTGCTGCAGGGAGCAGGGGCAGGAGGGCAGGCCCTGGCTCCACGCCTGGGGCTCCTGCTGCCGCCCCGTCCATGCCAGGCACTTCAGCCGGTAGTTGACACCCACACGGCTCTCCAGCTTGTAAATCCACAGCCCACGTAGGTCTGAGTGGGGAGAGAAACCATGAGCTATCACCTCTGGCCGATGGGACCACGGGGGCAGTTTTGGCTTGAGGCAAGAGCCGAGTGATGCTGATGCTGGTCCCACCTTCAGCCGTGGGACCCCACGTTTGCCAGCCACTCAACAGCAGGGAAATGTGGGGAGAGGTTCTTGCCAAAGAAGAAAGCCTTGGGACAGAGCCATTGCAACAAAAGGGGTCCTGGACACACCAAGGATATTTCAGCCTCAGGGCACAGCTAGTACCCAGGGGAAGCATTTTATGTGTTTAGTGGGAAAACTCAGCCTCAGTGAACTCAGCAAGAGCCTTGCCACTGGGGCAGGCTGGATTTCATCCCATGGGAATGTCCCCCTCCCCACGCAGCCCTCTGTGGCTGTGCAGCACTACCTGTGTTGTAGCCCCTGAACTGGTCCGGGCGATACTTCGCAGCTGGAGGTTTCTGGGTCAGGTCATCGTTGCGGTAAAAGCCGTCCCCGCTGCATGCAGAGGAGGGGGGGAAAATCAGCCCTTGCTCTTCCCACATGGGGTCATCCCAGCCCCAGCCTGCTCTTCAGCCACCCTGATCCTGAGCTGGTGGGACCCCACAGCAACCAAATCACAGCTCCGGGGACAGGAGGGCAAAGGTTGCAGCTCTCCCAGCCTGCTGCCTCCCCTTTACAGGGTGCAGTTAGCTTTGAGTGCTGCATGTGCTCCTGCCACAACCGGGGCTGAACGAGTGGACATCTCAAGACCCCTGCAAGCAATTTCCATGGTTTCCAGCATCTTGCCAGGCGATAAGGAGCAGAAACCCACAAGCAGTCATGTACAGGCAGGCACACATAGAGAGACGCCTGTGCCGCCCGCGCTTCCCGTCCCAGCCACCTTCTCCTTACCCAGCTGCAAGTGAGCAAACTCTGGAGACAACGTGCATGGGGTGAGACGTAATGTGAGGAGGCAGGAAGCAACCGCTCCGGAAATCCCTTCCCTCCACTGGTACAAAGTTCAGCAAACATCCCCTGTTCCTCACTCCTTCCACCCAAACCACCAGGATACTGCAGACCCAGGACCCCAGAGGGATGTATGGATCTTACAAACAAGCACAGCCCAGCAAGTCAGTGTGCTGCAGCATGAGCCAGCCACTAACAGGGCAGATTTCATTGTGAGACCCCCCCATATGTTAGGCTATACGGGCATGCAGTCCCCCACAGGGCTGTCCTCATCCTTGCAGGGCACTTTGTGGGACACAGGGTAAGGATTAAACCACATGGAGCTGGAGGTGGGGCACAGCCCAGTGCTCGGAGGAGGCCGGGGCTGGGTGCTGAGCCTGCTGTACCTGGTGTAGCCAATGAGCACGTTGGTGGCAGCAAGCCTGGTGTAATCCCATTGCATGCCTCCCTCCTGGTACAGCATCAGGATGTAGGACCTGAAGCCGTCGGTGGTCAGGATGGCCTGGTATGTGACCGTCTGGGGAAAAGTGTTGTGGACACGTAAGAAAGTGAGCAAAGATGCTGCATTCAAATTTAGGAGTGTGGGTCAGTGCTTGCTGGGGAATGGCGGGGCTGAGGTCCTGATGCGCAAGGAAAATGCAGCCTGGGCTGATTCCCATTTTGCATGGAGGATACGATGGTTTTGCTTTGATGCTGTTCCATGAGAAGACTCAAATTCACCCAATTTTATGCTCTTGAATAACAGCATGTCTAGTGCACAATAAACTCCCACCACATTAAAGAGAAAGATTTTATAGAGCAGGGAGAGTTCAACTAAATATGCCCCCCCCAAAAAAATGAAAATCAACAAAACATGGGCACAGCCCACTTCTTTTTGGAAAAAATCTTCAAGAATGACCTTTTCCACAAAAGTGGTTCTTATTTCCTGGCCCAGACAAGATTATTGCCCATGGACAACTCAACAAACCCTTGGGCTCCATCAGCCCCTTACCCTCTGGGTGTCAGTCCGTGCTGCGTAAGCAGGTGCCTTCTCCCAGGTGATCTTCAGGGTCCAGGCTGCAGAGTAGGAGGACCTCAGGTACCGCCGAATCTTTGCTTCCACATCACGGACGAATGGAGGCTTTGCTGTGTTAAGGGTGAGGAACTCCTGTGGGTTGGATACATCCATGTCTGCGTTAGCTCCCAGTAGAGCAAAGACAGCTCTAGAGTGGCATCATGCATGGAGCACTGTGACTGAGGGTCTGGATGGGATTTGGACAGATCAAGAGGTGACTTACACAGGACCAACAGCTCTTAGATTTGGCCCAGAAAAGGGAAATGCTGCTCATGGGCTGCACCAATTACACATCTCAAGGGGCAGCCACAGAACGGGTGATTTGTTTGTCATTCACAGGGGTTTCACGCAGCCATGCACCCAGTGGTTTCACTCACCTGGTAAAAAGTGGTGCCAACACCTCTGGAGAAGTCAGCGTTGTCCCAAAACACAGCAATCATGGGAACCTCCTCATGGCCATCAAAGCCTCTGGGAGGAGGGTTGGGGTACGTGAAGATGCTGTTGTCCGAGGCTGGGAAAATTATCTGTCCGTTGTCTGTAAACTGAGCAGAGGGATCCCTCCATCAGGTGAGATCAGAACCAGCAGGACCCCTTGACATGGGTGTGGAATCCCTCCTATCTCCAAGCATGCTTTGAGCAACACCCAAGGAAGGCCACCACTCACCACCACCAAAATGGCCACAAAGTCACCTCCTGCTGCAAACAGACCCCAGCAGTATCCAAACTCATCTGCCCCCACAGGGGTCCCATCCCTAGCACCTGGCTCCTGGTGCCTCCCCCAGGTTTTTGGAGGATGGCCACTTGCCCAGCAGCAAATCAAGCCAAGGTAGACTCACGTAGAGAGAGTCATGCAGAGTCTTCCCAAATGGGAATCCAGTCTCAGGCTTGAAAAGTGGAGAATTAAAATCCACCTTCCTTTCCACATACTCCCGATCATTTTCTCTCACTCCGTACCCGTAGAGAGGCACAGCTGCAACTGGAAAAGAAAACAGAAAAAAGAAACCCCAAAACACACTTACAGCAAAGCCTTCGGTCTGTGCCAAGAGCTCAAAGGGCTACGGTGATTTTGCTTCCAAAGGGACACAGCCTGGACAGCAGGAGGACGGTGGAGACACTGCCAGTAGCCACCTGGGACACCCTGCATGTCACCTTCCCTTGCAGGACCTTGCTCCCACCCCTTTCACTGCCTTACATGTATGTGGTTGTCCTAAACTCTCTGTGATGGCCTTCGTGGTCACTGTCCCCTCCTGCTCCAGCCCTGCTGGGGCACCATGCTGAAGGACTATTTATTAGGAGGGGAAGAACATCATACAGGACCCTGGTAGGGGGACAGCAGGGAATTAAACACCCACATCTCTTTCTAGAGATGTTTACATCCTCCAGCTCCCTATTTATGTCTGTTAAATAAAACAAAGCCTTTGGAGGGGATGGGTTTTCCAGCTGATGGGACCATAACTTGAAGGCAGGCCCATCCTGCCAAAAATGCAAGCTCATGTGCATCGTGCATCTATCCCAAGGGCCCTGGCCTCAAATAGCCCCCTTGGTGTCTGGGCACCGAATGTCCCCCAGGTCAGGTCCGTCAGGAGGCCACACATATTCCTCCAGCCCAGGCTATGCCAGGAGTGTCACATACCTGTGGGGCTGGGCAGTAGGTTCAGGGTGGCCACCGGCCCTCTTGGTGGAGCTGGAAACACAGGGGACGGTGCACGGGAGGTGAGAGTGGCTGCTCCTGGGCTGGGGAGCACCTCCCTATCCCTGGTGAGGGGGGCTGGCAGGGCTGGGCTGGCTGTGGCTGGGGTGCAGGACACGGCCGGGCGTACAGTGGCTGGGGAGCCACCCTGGGCTCCTCCCCGGCCTGGGAAGGCTTCAGGAAGGTTTGACCCACCCGCAGCAGGAGCTCCGTTGGCCAGACTGGTGGTCAGCTCTCTGCCCGAGAATGCCTGCAGGGCAGTGGGTGACAAGCCACCGGCAGATCCTGGCTGTGGGGTCTTTGATTCGGGGCTGCCAGCAGCAGACCCAGCAGGAGGAAGGCCAGGGAGCCCGGGGCTCCCCCCTAGCAAGGTGCGACCAGGGGTCTCCACACCAGCTCCAGCTCCAGTCACACTGGGAAGGAGCGGAGCCATGTCCCCTCGTCCTGCCATTGCTCCGGGGAGCACAGCACCCTCTTCCCCAGGCACGGCGCCGTCAGCGGCCCTGGAGGGAGCTCCGGGAGTTCCCGGCTGGCGGGGAGGCAGGAGCAGGGCAGACTCCCCTGGAACAGCAGCCCCCGGCTCTCCTCTTCCCCCTGCAGAGGACCCTGACATCAACTCACGTGCCGTAAGAGGGACGGAAAGCCCGGGGCTGGTGGGCACCCCCTCTGCAGCATTTTCTCTCTGTGGGGCAGAAGGCAGCGCTGGGGCAGCGTTGGGGGACGCAGGGGCATGGCTGGATGGTTCTCCCAAAGGTGCTGGCATCCCTGAGGCCACATCGTCTTCAAAAGACCACGTCTGAGCACCACCAGCATCTCCTGCCAGCCCACCTGGTGCCCCTGGCACCAGGGATCTGTTCTCAGTCTGTGTTTTTTTTCGTTGGGTGCCTGCCCCAAGCTCAGCCCGTGCCCGGGAAGAAGTAGAGAAGCAGCTGGCGAGGAAGCCGTGCCACCAGAGACACCTCTGCCGTCTGGGGCCACCGGGGCCAGGGGCTGCAGCTCCTGGGGGGAGGCGGGTGCAGATGGGGCCAGTGCCCCTGAGGCGATCTGTATGACGGTTCCTGTGCCCTCTCCCAGGCTGGCACCAGGGGAGGGTCCCCCATTCACCGTGGCTCCTCCAGGCACCTCCACCACATTGACTTGGCTTGGTTTTGCATCAGAATGTCCAAGATCAGCACTACTCTGAATGCCAGAAGCAGACACAGTGGGTTCCTCTGGACCAGCAGCCTCCAAGCCTGTGCTCAAGCCACCACCAGCTCCACCTGCTACAGGAAGGCTTGCTCCATTAGCAGCCTCACCAGTTGTCCCAGGTGATGAAGATACCTCTGTAGATGAGGAAGAAAACACAGACTGCAGCACTGCTCCCATTTCTCCATCAGGGGCTCCTGAAACAGCTGGTCCCTGTCTGGCTGGGGCCTGGGACTGCTCCAGGGACCCTCTGTCACCATCTGTTTCACTTGCTCCTTCCCCTGCAGGAGGAGGGGCCCCAGGCGCAGCACCCAGGGAAGGCTGCAGAGCTCCAGGAGCACCACCAGCTCCTCCAAGGGCACTCAGGCTCGCTGGATCCAAAACAGAGGATGCTG